>NC_133336.1:182949854-183249854 GCF_042186555.1 Aquarana catesbeiana
TCCTTTTTTTCCCACAAATAGAGCTTTCTTTTGGTGGTATTTGATCACCTTTGCAGTTTTTATTTTTTGCGCTATAAACAAAAAAAGAGCGTCAATTTTGAAAAGAAATACAATATGTTTTACTTTTTGCTATAATAAATATCCCACATTTATTTATTTTTTTATTACTGAGTGGTATAATAGTTTTTAGCAATATGTACAACCCCTTCCTACCACCACCAGGTGGGCGGTCATGGTCATGGGGGCAGTAAAAATGCAGATCACCTGCCTGTTTTTATAATCCCCTGGCTGCCCGCCCTAACAAGTCCTAACAGATTCTCAGGACGAAAATGAACATAAACCACCGTACAAACACAAACCACAGGAAACACAAAGTCAGAAACACAAAGTCAAGCTGCTGGAAGACAGCCAGGGACTTTATTTGTTCCAGTGACTCCTCCTACATGCGGAGGACGACATTACAAAGCTGCAAACTGAAAACAAAGCTGATGAAATGTCAGAGAATTTCCTATCCAACCTTATAGTGCTCTGTTGGTTTTTCATCTATTACAGCAGCTGTAGTTTAACTCTTCTGGTTTTTTAGACGTATGACACAAAGAAGAACAAAAACTTCAAAACTGCAATCACATAAATCTCATTTGTTTGGAATGAGCAGTGCATTATGGCCATGTGTACTGCTCTATACATGCTACAAATACCATAGTCCCTAGAAGGGATTTGCCTGCTTGGTAGGGGCCAAAAATCATATAATAAAAGCAATATTTCTACTAGGGCTGGGGAAAAAATCGATTTAAATCTTGAATCGAGTTGAGAGGTCAAATCGATTCAAAATTTAGGCAAATCGATTTTTTTAGATTTTTTTTTCACCGCACCAGTCCGCCGGTCCTGAGGAGCTGCAGGCAGGAGTTTTTAGGCGAGGCTGGACGCCGTGGACTAGGCCGAAGTCGCGGCCTCGCCTAAAAACTCCTGCCCGCAGCTCCTCAGGACCGGCGCGGTGTCCAAAAAAAACAAAACTCGATTTGAATCGTGAATCGAGTGTTTTTTTTAAAAATCGCAGATTTATTATTTTTTTGGGTAAATCGCTCAGCCCTAATTTCTACAACTTTATACTACTACTCTACCATAGCTTCCAACTGTCCCTGATTCCGAGGCACTGTCCCTGATTTGCAGCAATGTCCCTCTGTCCCTCATTCCCCCTCATTTGTCCCTCATTTTGGTCTGATCTTTATAGTTGTATAAAAAATGCACTTTTTATCTTTCAAAAAATGTTTCCCAGTGCTAAACCTTTCATCCGATTTCTAAATTGCTGCATTTGTACATTTAAAAAGCCAATATAAAGGAATAGTAGTGGTAAAAAAAAGCCCTTGTGGATTTAATTAACCTTTTTTTTGGTTAATTCTTCTTTAAGGGGGTGTGGCAGGGGGCGTGTCCTATGGCTAGTAGGTGTCCCTCATTCCCATCTCAAAATGTTGAAAGGTATGCTCTACTACAATATATGACAACATCCCACTGTCACTGGTTGCTAAAGAAGCAGCGGGTGCCTGCATCTGTTTCCTCTCTAGGAACCGCTGATGTCAATGAGAATCCCCACCATGTAACCAAAGGGGCAGGGACAGTGGTGACATCACTGCCCAAGTTTGGCCACTGGTCATATTTGGGCAGTGACATTGACTAACTATGGCTATGGTCATTCTTCGTCAATGATGTCATCACTATCCCCAACCCTTGCTTTATACAGTATACTGTAACTGAGGACAGCTTGGGAAGCTGTTATTCAAATACTATCAGGGTCAATCGTGTGTACCAGGTCTTGGGCGAGCCGTCGGGCAACGGGCATAGTGATTGACAATGGATTTATAAGTGACATTTTTGGGGGGATTTTAGTTTTTTTAATAAAGGACTTGTCAAAAGTTTAGGTGATTTTATTTCTAGATAGGTGGTAATATGTACCCCTACTCACTCACACATTATTATTATTATTAAAGGGGGCTTCAAGATCCTGATAAGCCCTCCACCTGCAGACCTCCATGACCACTGGCCAGGGTTGTGGGGATGAGTTTGTGCTCATCAACATGTGGACAGGGTGCTTTGCTAGGGGGGTCTGGCAAGCCCACCCCCATGTTGAGGGGATGTGGCCTGGTATCGCTCAGGAGAGGGGGACACACCTTTATTCCCCCCTTTTCCCGGTGAGCCAATTTTTTTGCACAATTCTCATGCAGAAACCTGTGTTGCCCATAGGGCAGCTCATTCACTTGAAGTAGTATACAGCTCCGTACAGATGTGTACAGTGCTGTATGCTGTGTATATTACATCTGTGTGAGTGAGGCCAGACACATACAATTCTTGTATTACCCATTGAAATTTATAGGATGTAGTTCACAGTACAGTCAGTGACTGGTGTAGTGCCCTCCTCTAGTTAGGCTGATAGGCTAAATTTAGTGTTTGGCTTCACTTTAATCAAAAGACCAGCATGAACATTTATCATGCCTCAGCCAATCCCTTGAAGGCGGTGTCCAGAAGGTGGCTGCTGAGGTGAAAAATATTTGGGAGACCTCTCCAGAGTGTTCTTTCCTCTTCAGGGAGGGTTCTTCTATGGATGCTGCCCCTAGGAGAAAGCTAGTGAGATAGAAATTGCAGTCTGGACCCCAGCAGGAGCTGGATTGAGGGCCTGGGGAAGTTTGCTAAAGGATTATTGACTGGAGGGCACTGTCTTGAAGTCCTGGTCTGGAGAAGTATCTTTTATATATACCTGAGAATGCTGGGTATCATAGAGCTCCTGGGACCTTATGAGTAAAGACCTTTCTGGGGACCAATAGTTATGCAAGTTCCAGAAGGGAACTAAGTGTCAGAGGATGCTATATGATACATGGGACTGCTCTTACCCTGCCGGGGTCAGAGGATGCTATATGGACTGGGACTGCTCTTACAGGGTCCTAGATATAATGTCCATTCCCTGTTGTCTCCAGGAAAGGCAACTATAGAAAAGATTAGTGAGAAGTTTGTGCTCCCATTGATTGCTATTATCATCTGGAGTATCCTGAGACCCTAAACCCCTCTACTGTTCAAGATCCCCAGCAATAAATTCCAAAAAGACCTGGATACATTCTCACCAGCAACTCTGAGGGTAAGCACTACACTAGTATACTGTTCTATAAATGTGTAGTGAAAGATAGAAGAGGCCTGTAACAAAATGCACGCTGGCTTCCGTCCAACATTCTGTACTATTTATGTCACTACCTTCCGCTCAGTCTGTCTTCTGACTAAGGTTCCCCATAGCAACATGTTCTGCACTCACTGAGAAGAGGAAACACCCTAAAGTTCTTAAAGGGAAAATATTATTCGGTTCCAATGTGTTCACAAGAATACCTAGTGAACGAGCAGCTGAAGTTAAAGGGGTTGATTTACTAAAGTAAATAGTCTGTAACCTTCGCAAGGGAAGTTTCCCCAGAGCTTAGTGAATGTGGTGAAATTTCACCTTGCAATGAATACCCAATAATGTGCAAGAAAAAAAAACAGCATTTTCCCTTGCTCATAATTGGATGATGGACAATTATGTATTTATTTATTACTGGTACTTATATAGCGCCATCAAATTACGCAGCACTTTACATATGCACTCACTGGCCACTTTATTAGGTACACTTTGCTAGTACCAGGTTGGACCCCCTTTTACCTTCAGAACTGCCTTAAAGTATTTGTAACCATAAAACATAATCTAACTGGCAGCCCCTCTGTTTTATGCAGCCATAATGCACTCTGTAAGTATTTCTTTAAAACAAATCCTCTAAATACCTTTTTTTTCAGATATCTTCAGGCCGGTCATGTGACTCCCGGCTGCTCTCCTCCTCCGATCCAGGACTACAGAAGGAGGGGCCGAGATCTCACTCTGATGTCAGTTGGGAGATCATGTGACCGCTGTGCTGGCCGCTCAGCCCCTCCCGCTGTAGCCCTGGATTCGAGGTGTAGAGCAGCCGGGGAGTCACGTGACCGGCCTGAAGCTATCTGAAAAAAGGTATTTAGAGGCTTTGTTTTAAAAAAATACTTACACAGGGCATAATGGCTGCATAAAACAGAGGGGCTGCTAGTGACATTTGTTTAAGTTTAATTTTCTACTGATAGCAGCAGGAGGGGGGGGGGGGGGGGGGGGGCGGGGGCAGAGACACAGACTCCGAGCTGACAGGCAGAGGGAGAGAACAGAGCTGCAGTTGGAATGACGGAGGCACATAAACTGGCCGCGCCAATCAGGGCTCAGCAGCCATGATTATCGTGGTCAGCACACAGAGGGGGACACAGGAACTGTGAGGATCAGCCAGGTTTTTTACATGTTAAAGAGGGGCAGATTAGACAGCACAAGCACTGTGCTCTTTATTCTGCTATTAGACTGGTTTGAGATGATAGAAAGGCAACAGTAACTCAAATAACCACTCGTTACAACCAAGGTATGCAGAATACCATCTCTGAAAATTGATTTGATCTTTGTGACATGGTGCATTATCCTGCTGGAAGGAGCCATCAAAAGATGAGTACACTGTAGTCATAAAGGGATGGACATGGTCAGCAACAATACTCAGGTAGGTTGTGTCATTTAAATGATGCTCAATTGGTACTAAGGGGGCCCAAAGTGTGCCAAGAAAATATCCCCCACACCATTACACCACCAGCCTGAACCGTTGATAGAAGGCAGGATGGATCCATGCTTTCATGTTGTTTACACCAAATTCTGACCCCATCTGAATGTCGCAGCTGAAATTGAGACTCATCAGACCAGGCAACGTTTTTCCAATCTTCTATTATGCAATTTTGGTGAGCCTGTGTGAATTGTAGCCTCAATTTCCTGTTCTTAGCTGACAGGAGTGGCACCCGGTGTGGTCTTCTGCTGCTGTAGCCCATCTGCTTCAAGGTTCAATGTGTTGTGCATTCAGAGATGGTATTCTGCATACCTTTGTTGTAGCGAGTGGTTATTTGAGTTACTGTTGCCTTTCTATCATCTCAAACCAGTCTGCCCATTCTCCTCCCACTTCTGCCATCAACAAGGCCATCTAGATAAACCTAGGTGGGATGGCTGGATGGTACCCAGGAAGCACAGAGAAGATGGGAGCCATGCAGACTTGGTGTGGGTTAATGTTTTATATTATAAAATCGAAATGTTGGTGTCAAAAGTAAAGTCCCATTTTATAAACAAGTAATTGGGGATGCGGGCACCCACAATTTAACATTGAATTAAGGGGCTTCATTGTTTCTAAATATTGCAAACATTCATACTGAGTTTGGAACTTCAAAAATATTAGAGCTTCTGCATCTAGAGCTCATTATACCCAGCATGGAGGACAAGATGTGTTGTGTTACAAGATACATGCCAACAGGATGAGACTAGTAGGTATTCCAACAAGTGCTATAGGTACAAGTATATGATTGCGTTCTGTTGATGGTTTTGTTGCTGTAAAACAGAACATGTTAGGATTAACAAATATTCAGTGACACTCATTTACATATTCTACGCTCTATTCAAAGCTCTACTTTTAGGGGTTCCCAGGACATTTGAGAGAAGATGAAAAGGGGATACACAGGGTGGGCTGATTTATTGTAACCAAAACAAGTAAAACTTTTACTCACCTGAAGAGTTTTAGTGCTGCTGCTATCTGAAACTTCCGGGTGTCCCCCTCTGGGTGCCGTGATTCTTTCTGCCGTCCACTTTGTCCTTTAGTGACATAGTGGCTGGTGGAGGGGAACTACAGGGGACACGCTTTCCAACACTCTTGGAAGTGTAATTGTGTTTTATTTTTCCTAATGTATCGCCAGAGTCACTTTAAAAATGAGTTTGTTTCCAGTAGTTCTCTGGTCAGTCGCACTGAATTTCTTTTTATTTGGTTGAATACGGCAGTAGAAGTAGAGTGCACTCTTCTCCTGCTCCTTGTTGGTTGATTCCACTACAGAAGTCCTTGGTGTACAATTCATATATCTCTCTGTGCCAGCAGAAGCCCTAAGAACTACAACTTCAGTCTTATACATTCTCAAAATAAGACATAAAGGCTGATAATACCACTAACAGATACATATACAAATAGAAAGATGGAGAGCAATGTCACTCACCAGGGGGATCAGACAATGGCTGCTTGTAGGATAAGAAGAGACAGAACATCTCATACAGGTGTATCAGTATCATACACACACATACTACATATATAAATATATTTATGTGTTTACCTATAATAGCTGGGATGGTGTAGTTCCTCTTCTCCATACTGATGGGGTTACTGACAGTCACTGTGAACTTCCCAGTGACTTTATACGGAACAATCAGGGTCTGGTTATTGTGAGTCAGCTGGCATCCCTCCAGTAGGTTATCTTCATGCTTCCCCCAGATGATGGTGACCGGCTGATCCCCACTAAAGAAAATAGTCTGAGATATCATCTCCTCCGAAGTTCTAGGTTGGCGAGTTATGTTGTGGATGGTCACTGGATATGGAAAAATGGCACAGGAAAGTAAAAAAAAAAAAAAGAATAGAATAAGTTCAGTAATTTGGCATGCTGTAGGATCATTTGATCTACAAACCTTCACTCCACTTTTTATTATTTCTATGGGTGAGATTGAACGGTTTTGTATTCCTAACATGAAGGCATTCATTTGGGATCATAGACTGCTGGTGACACCGCTGGTATTCACATTACAAAATGGAACCTGAACAGTGGTACTTAGGATACCATGTAGAAAGTGTTGCCTGCATACATATACTGTATGATTTATGTATACTTCTTGAATGATTATGCAGTTCATATAGAAATATACTTAGCAAAGAACAGAGAGAAGCACACCACTCCAGGCAAACTCAGGTGCAGCATAAATCACAAGTGCAGACCTCGGCTCACCACCGTGGAAGACAAACAAGACAAGGAATTGGTCGCTCACTGGAACTCCAAATTATCTCGATGTTTTTGACAATAAAGATGACATCAAGATAATTTGGAGTTCCAGTGTGCGACCAATTCCTTGTCTTGTTAGAAATATACTTATGTGAAGCGTATATTGCATCTACATGCTAAGGGTGTGGGATATACATATTCCGATTGAATACATTATTCCATATTCCAAGGAACAAAGGTTGATCCAAGGTTGATATACAATAGGGCATATTGCTGATTTACACTTTTCAGATGGACACTCATTGGGTTACATCTTAGATAGTTTAACTTTCGGTGCTGAGCTAACATGTTCCAGCAAAATGACCTATAATGGATCTATAACTGTATTTGTTATTTCTGGATACTCATATTAGAGGGAACTAATGAGAATTGTACTACTGTATTCTTTTGAATCCCTTTCTTGGATTTTGCCTGCAATATGCTTGGTTACTGAATTACAACTTCAAATAAACGTTTGCTTTGACATTGGATATGGAATCAGACTTGTGGTAGTAACCCTTATCTGTGGAACATTTTTGGATCAATACAAAGAACTGGGATCTTTTTAACATTTTGAGGAGTGATTGTGTGGATTGATGGGTCCTTGCTAATATTATACTACTCTTATATTGAATTTGTTATACTGATGGGGTATAAGAAGGTAAGGTTTTCAGCTTATTGTTTTCAGCTTTCTAAAATAAAAATGCGACTTTCCATTCAAATGCACCCTTTCATGAGACTTATCTACAAGGGTGTATATTACTATGTTCCCTTATCTTTTAGGTGTTTTTAGACCAATAATTTAACTGGAGTTATTAATTGGTACGACCAGCACACCACGATATACGTCGGCACAATGGCACAGCTGGGCAAATGGGCGTACAGGTACGTTCCCTTTAAGACGCGGCATTGTGGGCTCGCGCGCCCGCCGCGTGCTCTGTGACTGTGCCCATGCGTCCCGCGTACTCCATGTTCGCCGGGTGCCCGCAATTGTGTCACTGAGGGAAAAATGGGGAGATGCCTATGTAAAACAAGGCATTTCCCCGTTCTACCTAGTGACATGACAGAGATCCACTGCTCCCTGTCATCGGGAGCAGTGATCACTGTCATGTCAGTGGTAGCCCAACCCCCCACAGTTAGAATCACTTCCTAGGACACACTTAACCCCTTGATCGCCCCCTAGTGTTTAACCCTTTCCCTGCCAGTGTCATTTACACAGTAATCAGTGCATTTTTATAGCACTGATCGCTGTATAAATGACAATGGTCCCAAAATAGTGTCAAAAGTGTACGATGTGTCCGCTATAATGTCGCCGTTACAATAAAAATCGCAGATCGCAGCCATTACTAATAAAAAAAAATTATAATAAAAATGCCATAAATCTATCCCCTATTTTGTAGGTGCTATAACTTTTGCGCAAACCAATCAATATACACTTATTGCAATTTTTTTTTACCAAAAATATGTCAAAGAATAGATATCGGCCTAAACTGAGAAAGAAATTTTTTTATGTATTTGTTGGGGATATTTATTATAGCAAAAAGTAGAAAATATTGCTTTTTTTTCAAAATTGTCGCTCTTTTTTTTGTTTGTAGCGCAAAAAATAAAAACCGCAGAAGTGATCAAATACCACCAAAAGAAAGCTCTATTTGTGGGGACAAAAGGACGTCAATTTTGTTTGGGTACAACGTTGCACGACCGCGCAATTGTCAGTTAAAATGACGCCATGCCGAATCGCAAAAAGTGCTCTGGTCAGGAAGGTAAATCCTTCCGGGGCTGAAGTGGTTAAGGAACTTTTATTGTTTCATCCAAATATTAACAGTACTATTTTTGGCTGCAAGCTGTGGTTTCACTAGTTATTTCTTTAAGTTTAAGCCTAGGTTCCATCTGCTTTTTTGACATATTTTTTTATGTGTTTTTTAGTGCATTTTTTATTAATTTTTCATGTGTTTTTGATTTTGATCATATTAAAGGATGAGGCGCTAGTGATGTTCAGTGAATCAAAAATGCAAATACAAATTATTAGCAAGCTAAAAGTCCATATATGATAAATCCCAATATGGCGAAACATAACTCGGAGCAGAGGAGCCGCCATTCCAGGTTCTGATCCCACATCCTATCTAGGCTTGGCCTTAGGAGAGATGCAGACTTCATGGTATTCGTCAAGGACTATCCAACTTGCAGATGCTGATTACACTTGGTGCCCAGATCGGCACTGTAACATATGAGTGTAATCGCCATTTGCTTTTATCTATTAAAAATACTACACCTTTGAGATCTCCCTCTATGTCTGTGGTGGAGTCATTTTTCCCATCCTAGTTTCATCTTGAGGGGCCAGTGAAGCAGGAACTGTGCTGTCAGTGGAATCAATTGGTATTCCAGAAGTGCTGTTTGACCTTCCTGTAAAAAGGGGTCATAATTATCTGGTGAGTGGCCACCCATCTATTGAGCACTCGTGGTGAAGAACTAGGAATCCGATTTTGAGCATCACAATTTGGTGTTGGGATTTATCATATACGGACTTTTAGCTTGCTAATTATTTGTAATTGCATTTTTGATTCACTAAACATCGCTAGCGCCTCATCCTTTAATATAATTTTCCCGCAGCATTTGGAGACCTGTTCACTTTTAAAGGGGCAGCTTCCTTTATGTTTGTTCACTGATTTCACAGGGTGCCATTCATTGTTTTTCATTTTTTTGATTTTTGATGCTTCATGCATTTTTGTTTTGGCCAATGACAAACAATGTCTCCTGTCTGCCTAGGGATGTAACCTTGTTGTTTTGGCAAAAAACGTGTCAAAAACTCATCTAAAGCAAATGCAATTCCATTAAAATTTGTGAATAGATGTGAATAGGCACCATAGGAAACATGAGATTCCTCTTGTTGTGTTATGGTGTGTGACATAAGATGTATTGGGACTATTACTTAGCTGAACTGAATTGAATACAGATTGTCATACACCAAGAATTTCTGCAGAGAAATCACACCAACACAGAGCAGGAGAAGAGTACAGTCTACTTCTACTGCCTCCTTCTGGTTCCCCTTTAAAATTGATGCTACCAGATAAAAATACATTTTGAGAGAAAGACATTTGACGAAAGAACTACTGGTTCCTCTTACATTTCTGAACTTTGTAGGAAATATAAAACACAGTCACTCTTCCAGAAGTGTTGGATAGGATGTCCCCTGTTAGGTGTTTTGGTTCCTCCTTCCATCTGCTATATCATTACTCTGTCCTAAATGACATAGCGGCTGGTAAGAGGAACCATAACACTCAGCATGCAACCCAACACTTCTGGAATTGGGACTGTTTTATTTTTCTACTACAGAGTAGAATTTACACAATTTTTTCTTAATTTTAACTTTTGAAGGAGATCCACAAGAAGGCACTAGAAGTAGAGTGCTCTCTTCTTCTGCTCCTTGTTGGTGTGATTCCACTGCAGAAGTCCTTGGTGTATGACAATTCATACTCCCTGTGCCAGCAGAAGTCATCAGAAAATGGCTTACTTAGGATAGGAAGAGATAGAACACCTCATACACACACACACACAATTTTTTTTTAAATTAAGAAAAAAAACACCAATAAATTGATAGAATAATCCTACAATGAATTAATGAAAATCACCATTGTAATATTATTATTAATAATATTATTATACACAATTTATATAGCGCCAACAGTTTACGCAGCGCTTTACAATGTAGAGGGGGGGCAGCACAATTACAGTACAGTTCAATACAGAAGGGACAGGAGGGCCCTGCTCATAGAGCTTACATTCAAAAGGGAGGGGGTTGTGATACAAAAGGTAGTATGCAGCAACTGTACTGAAATAACCTTAATCCTTTGAAAAGTAAAAATTTAAGTAAATGGAATTAAATGAACACACAGCACTCAACTTAAAACCGTACACATAAACTGTTCTTAGTTTACAAACAAATATTGGTATATTTTAAATTGTGACTTTTTTGCAAAGCGGTAAAAAATCAAATCTACAGAAAACTGTTTATAAGCAATTTATGGTAAAACTCTGCCTTTCCCTGAATGCAGTGCCGATGTTAGGTACCTGGTAGTAGAGCCTGACTTGTAGGAGAAGACCTCTCATACAACGCTGGTTCAGGAGCCACTGGAGTGGGGACAGTGGTCTCCTGAGCGCAGTGGGGTAGGAGTGCCAGTTGAAGTAGAGTCTCTGATGCTGAAGTGAAGTAGAGATCCCTCCAGGGATGGTTGGACTGCAGGTCAGGTGGAGACTGGAGGCAGCAGGCTGGAACACTGGAGATGCAGAGATCACTGGAGCTGAAGCTGAAGGTGCAACAGCAAAGAACAAACATCAGGCACAAGCAAGGTCAGACAGTCCGGGTCAGCAGGTAGGTGAGACAGGCAATAACGGCAGGCAGAGGCAGAGTTGGTAGGCAAGCAGAGATCGGCAACGGTATCAGGCAGAAGCAGCAGAATAGTCAGGCAGGCCGGGTCGGATTGGAGCGGGACGGATGGTCAGACAAGCCGGGTCAAATCAGGTAACAATCAATCAGGTGCAGGTTAACAGGAATCACAGAGCTGAGACAAAGCAGCAATGTGCCCGTGGCACAGGGGAACTCTTATGCGCTCTTTGGCGCCAAAACGGCGCTAACGCGAACACGCGCACCCGCACGCGCCTGAGCGCCGTGCTGATGCCTGGAAACAGCAGAAGTTTGTTGCAGTGTTCGCACAGGAACGCGCCGGCGCATAGGCGCATGCAAACGCCCAGGTCTGGCGCCGGTGGCTCCCTGACATTGCCCCCCCAAGGGGCAGCCTCCGGATGCCCATAAGTCTTCTCTTCTCAGGGTGGGTAGAGAAATAGGCGCGAACTAAACGCCTAGCATGAACATTACTGTCTGGTTCCCATGAGTTACTTTCTGGGCCGTAGCCTTTCCATTTAATTAGGAATTGGTTTTGTCCCTGTCTTCTTCTACAATCAAGGATAGCCTCAACCTCAAATTCCTCGCTGCCATCAATCAAAACAGGTTCAGGAGGCCTAGTTCCTCTACCAGGGAACGGATCAGGTACAGCAGGCTTAAGCAAAGACACATTGAATACTGGGTGAATTTTAAGAGAGTCAGGCAAGGTCAATTCATAAGAAACTTCATTGATTTTCCTCTTAACCGGAAAAGGTCCCATAAATCTAGGTGCCAACTTCTTAGAAGGACATGCTAATTTAATATTATTGGTAGAAAGCCATACCTGGTCACCAAGCTGTAACTTCAACTCCCCTCTTCTTTTTCGGTCGAAGATTCTCTTGCCGTCTGCCTGGGCCTTGGACACTGCTTCCTGCAACATCTGGTTGTTGTGACTGAGGAAGTCCACTGTACTCTGTACTGCCGGAACTGAAGACTCTGGAAGGAAATCGGGTAGAAAGGTTAAATGGAAGCCATAATTGGCGAAAAAGGGGGATTGACTGGTGGCAGAATGTTTGGCATTGTTGTAAGCAAATTCTGCTAAAGGCAGCAGGGATACCCAATCGTCCTGTGAGAAGGATGTAAAGCATCTGATGTATTGTTCAAGGGTCTGATTGGTCCTCTCTTTCTGTCCATTAGTTTGAGGATGATAGGACGAGGACAAGGCCAGTTTGATTTTTAAAGTTTCACACAGGGCTCTCCAAAAACATGAGGTGAATTGTACCCCTCTATCAGAGATTATGTTTACAGGAACTCCATGAAGTCTGATGATTTCCTTGATAAATATACGAGCCGTTTCAAGCCGATGGGGTTCCCCTTAACGGAAGAAAATGGGCCATCTTGGTTAAACGGTCCACCACCACAAAGATGGCAGAACACCCCTCAGAACATGGAAGCTCTACAAAAAAATCCATGGAAATCATCTTCCAGGGTCTATCGGGTACAGGTAGAGGTTTTAACAAGCCCCAGGCTCGATTCCTGGATGTCTTATTCTGGGTACAGATATGGCAGGAGCTGACATATTTTTCGCAAAAGTCTTTTAGATTGGGCCACCAGAATGTACACTGCACCAATTCCAGGGTTTTGCGAACCCCAAAGTGACCTGCCAGTGGGTGATCGTGAAGAAGCGTCAAGACCTTGACCTGAACCTCCTCAGGGACAAAAATTTGGCTTCCCTTCCAGAACAATCCATCTCAGTTTATCAAGGTAATCCCTGTAGGCCTGGCTGATTCAGAGGATGCTTCCTTAATCTGGGAGAGTAGATCTGTTTGTAGGAGTAGGAAATTGTTTGCAGGTAAGATGGTGTCATGAGTAGATAAGTCCTTTGGGTTGTCATGCATTCGTGATAATGCATCTGGTTTAATATTTTTTGAACCTGGCCGATAAGTAATGTGGAAGGAAAAACGTGAGAAGAACAGAGCCCAGAGGGCTTGTCGAGGCTTTAGTCGTTTAGCAGATCGCAAATACTCCAGATTTTTATGGTCAGTATAAATTAGTACTGGATGCATAGCCCCCTCCAACAGGTACCTCCAGTCCACTAGTGCAGTCTTAATAGCGACAAGCTCTGGTCACCAACATCATAGTTTTTCTCCGCAGGAGAGAGTTTTCGGGAGAAGAACTCCACAGGATGCATTACGTCTTTACTGCCTTTACGTTGCGAAAGTATTGCACCTACCGCTATCTCATAAGCATCCACTTCTAAAATAAATGGTAATGATGGTTCAGGATGGCTGAGGATAAGTGCTGAGGTGAATAGTCTCTTGAGGTTCTCGAAAGCAACTTGGGCTAGTTTATTCCAGGAAAAACGAGCATTCTGTTTGGTCAACTACATGATGGGTGCAATTATGGCTGAGAACCCCCTGATGAGCTTCCTGTAAAAGTTTGCAAACCCGATAAACCGCTGAACCCCCTTCTTGTCCAGGGGTACCGGCCAGTCCAGAACAGGGGAAACCTTCTGCGGGTCCATCTTGATGCCAGTTGAAGAGATTATCAACCCCAGGAATTGAATGCTCTGTTGCTCGAACTCGCATTTCTCTGCTTTTGCATAAAGTCTGTGTAAGCGGAGACGATCCAACACCCTGCGGACATGTTCTTGATGTAGATCCAGAGATTCGGAAAATATTAAGATATCGTCCAGATATGCGATCACAAACACATCTAGAAAGTCCCTGAGAACATCTTTAATCAGGTGCTGGAAGGTCGCAGGGGCGTTGCAGAGTCCGAAGGGCATAACTTGGTATTCATAATGCCCGAATCGGGTCCGAAAAGCTGTTTTCCACTCGTGCCCAGCCCGGATACGGATCAGATTATAGGCCCCTCTTAGGTCAAGTTTAGTAAAAATGACGGCAGTCCTTAATTTCTGGAATAGTTCAGGTATCAAAGGTAGGGGATACCGATTCTTGACCGTGATTTTGTTCAGTTCTCGGTAGTCTATACATGGGCGGAGAGACTTGTCCTTCTTGGCGACAAAGAATATTCCGGCACCAGCTGGGGAGGTGGAGTGGCGAATGAATCCCTTGGCCAGGTTTTCATCTATATATGTTTTTAGTACTTCCTGTTCTTTTTCTGATAAAGGACAGATGCGTCCGAATGGAATTTCGGATCCTGGCAGCAACTCGATGGGGCAGTCGTAGGGGCGATGAGGTGGAAGAGAGTCTGCCCCCTTTTTACTGAAAACATCGATGTATTCGTGGTATTGATTAGGTATGGCCTGGCAATTTTTCTGGTCGGTGTCCAGGCAAAGCAGAGTGGCTGAGGAATCCGGATCTTTCATCAAACAATGCTCTTGACAGTAGGATGACAGGAATTTTACTTCTCCGGATGCCCAGTGGATGTGTGGATTGTGGGCCTGCAGCCAGGGAATGCCCAGGATAATGGGGAACATAGGAGAGGTGATGGCGTCAAGGACCAGCAGTTCTTTATGTTGGGAAGAAATGGTAGCAGGCAATGGCAGGGTCTCTTGCGTTACTTGTCCGGATCTGATGCGGTAACCATCAGCTAGAAATACAGAGAGTCCATGGTCTTTAGTCCGTAAAGAGATGTTATGTTGGCTGGCAAAAGTTAAATCAATAAAGCAGCTGGCATAATGGCGTTGACTGGGATTATCTCTTCTTGGAGCTGTAACAAGAGAGGAATGGCAAGGTGGGTAGAATTCGTAGATAAAGCAGAGAGACTGGTATGCACAGGAGATGGGCACTTACTTATTTTAACTGGACAATTATGGACATGGTGCCCGGTTCCACCACAATAGAGACACAGATTAAGTTGCCGACGTCGGGCACGTTCTTCGGAAGACAGGGCAGGTCGCATCAGTCCTAATTGCATCGGTTCAGAGGTGTCAGGCGTGACATTAGCAGGATTCATACTGGGTGAGGGTAAGTAGCGTGTTGCAGGAACTGGAGCTCGTGCTGTCATCCAGGTCGGGCGGGATTGTTGAGCAGAGCGTTCAGATCGACGTTCTCGGAGGTGACGATCAATCTGAATGGTTAAGGAGATCAAGGCCTCAAGGGTATTTGGAACACCCACTCGAGCAAGTTCATCTTTTAGTCCTTCAGATAGACCCATGCGGAACTGGTGGCGCAGGGCCGCATCGTTCCACTGTGTGTCCGCGCTCCAACGCCTGAAGTCAGTGACATAGTCCTCAGCTGGTCTGCGGCCTTGTTGGAGCGCGAACAGAGCTGATTCGGCGGTGGCAGTCTGTTGGGGGTCCTCATATAGTTGCGCCATGGCTTCAAAGAAAGATGATAAAGATTGGGTTAGGGCTGAGTCCCCCTCAAGTAAACGGTGGGCCCAGGTCTGAGGTTCTCCTTGTAGGAGGGAAATCACAAATCCCACCTTGGTGACTTCCAGTGAGAAAGTTCTAGGCTGTAGGGCAAAAAAGAGCTGGCAGACATTGCGAAAGGCCCGAAACTTAGCCCGGTCTCCGGAGAATCTTTCAGGAATAGGGACCCTCGGTTAAGGTGGAAGCATCACAACTGAAGGGGCTGAAACAGTCTGTGCTGGAGCTGCAGCTGAAGAGGAGGCTGTAGGGTTAGACCCTGCAAGATTCTGAACTTGTCCTTCCAGTCTGTTATAGTTATCCTGAAGGGATTGCACTGCTTGAGTGAGGGCCGCAAGGTGCGTACATAATTCCTTCATTGGAGAGGTGTCTCCTGCAGGCTCAGTCATGGCTGCTTCGTACTGTTAGGTACCTGGTAGTAGAGCCTGACTTGTAGGAGATGACCTCTCATACAACACTGGTTCAGGAGCCACTGGAGTAGGGACAGTGGTCTCCTGAGCGCAGTGGGGTAGGAGTGCCTGTTGAAGTAGAGTCTCTGATGCTGAAGTGTAGTAGAGATCCCTCCAGGGATGGCTGGACTGCAGGTCAGGTGGAGACTGGAGGCAGCAGGCTGGAACACTGGAGATGCAGAGATCACTGGAGCTGAAGCTGAAGGTGCAACAGCAAAGAACAAACAGCAGGCACAAGCAAGGTCAGACAGTCCGGGTCAGCAGGTAGGTGAGACAGGCAATAACGGCAGGCAGAGTTGGTAGGCAAGCAGAGATCGGCAACGGTATCAGGCAGAAGCAGCAGAATAGTCAGGCAGGCCAGGTCATATTGGAGCGGGACGGATGGTCAGACAAGCCGGGTCAAATCAGGTAACAATCAGGTGCAGGTTAACAGGAATCACAGAGCTGAGACGAAGCAGCAATGTGCCCATGGCACAAGGGAACTCTTATGCGCTCTTTGGCGCCAAAACGGCGCTAACGCGAACGTGCCGGTGCGCGCCGGTGCGCGCCCGAGCGCCGCGCTGATGCCTGGAAACAGCAGAAGTTTGTTGCAGTGTTCGCACAGGAGCGCGCCGGCGCATAGGCACATGCAAACGCCCAGATCTGGTGCCGGTGGCTTCCTGACAGCCGGATTAGCGACCTCCTGTGGTTACTCTGCAGAATTGCACCTGTTTAGCACTGGACCTGGCAGACTGATTGACCTCACTGTAGTAGCAGCCTAGATAAGGCACATATATACTTATTAACCAAAATATACTGTAGAGCTAATACAAATATAAAAAATAAAAAAGTCCTTGGGTTCCCTTGTGCTTCAGTAATAAAAATGTCCCTTTCAATCTTTGTGTGCTTGTGTGATTTAATTATTTCTTGTATTGAAAAGTCAAGATTTGCTCTCACCTTAAACAATTGACTCTACACACATGTATCAATCATTCCTGCTTATCCTCCTTTTGTAACTGTTGAAGATGTAATCATATGACATGCGTGATGTGGTGCATATTTCCAACATCACGCATGTGGGGGCGGGGCTTATTGGATGACGCTGGAGTATTATAGGCGAGTGCTATAGGCGAGTGGTTTATCTCTGTTAATGCCAAATTGCGAGCATTTCTTATAACGTCTGCACCATATTTTAGTTATTGAGTATTGGTACACATTTACACTCACCGGCCACTTGATTAGGCACGCCTTACTAGTACCGGGTCGGACCCCCTTTTGCCTTCAGAACTGCCTTCATTCTTCCTGGCAGAGATACAACAAGGTGTTGGAAACATTCTTCAGAGATTTTGGTCTATAGTGACATGATAACATCACGCAGTTGCTGCAGATTTGTGGGCTGCATATCCATGATAAGAATGTCCCCTTCTACCACATCCCAAAACTTCTATTAGATTGAGATCTGGTGACTGTGGAGGCCATTGGAGTACAGAGACCTCATTGTCATGTTCAAGAAACCAGTGGTGAGATGATTGGAGCTTTGTGACATAGTGCATTATCCTGCTGGAAGGAGCCATCAGAAGATGGGTACATTGTAGTCATAAAGGGATGGACATGGTCAGCAACTATACTCAGGTAGGCTGCGGCGTTTAAACAATGCTCAGTTGGTACTAAGGGGTCCAAAGTGTGCCAAGAAAAAATCTCCCACACCATTACACCACCACCACCAGCCTGACCCGTTGATACAAGGCAGGATGGATCCATGCTTTCATGTTGTTTACACCAAATTCTGACCCTACCATCTGAATGTCACAACTGAAATCCAGACTCATCAGACCAGGCAACATTTTTCCAATCTTCTATTGTCCAATTTTGGCGAGCCTGTGTGAATTGTAGCCTCAGTTTCCTGTTCTTAGCTGACAGGAGTGGCACCTGGTGTGGTCTTCTGATGCTGCAGCCCATCTGCTTCAAGGTTCAATGTGTTGTGTATTCAGAGATGGTATTCTGCATACCTTGGTTGGTATTCTGCATACCTTGGTAACGAGTGGTTATTTGAGTTACTGTTGGCTTTCCATCATCTCAAACCAATCTGCCCTTTCTTCTCTGACCTCAACATGGCATTTTCCTCCACACAACTCCCGCTCACTGGACATTTTCTCTTTTTCGGACGATTCTCTGTAAACTCTAGAGATGGTTGTGTGTGAAAATCCCAGTAGATGAGCAGTTTTTGAAACACTCAGACCAGCCCGTCTGGCACCAACAGCCATGCCACGTTCAAAGTCACTTAAATCCCCTTTCTTCCCCATTCTGATGCTCAGTTTGAACTTCAGCAAGTTGTCCTCACCACATCTAGATGCCTAAATGCACCGAGTTGCTGCCACGTGATTGGCTGATTAGCAATTCGTGTTACCAAGCAGTTGAACAGGTGTACCTAATAAAGTGGCCGGTGAGTGTATATGAGAGTGTGTTAGAGCAGTGATGGAGCAGTGATGGCGAACCTTGGCACCCCAGATGTTTAGGAACTACATTTCCCATGATGCTCATGCACTCTGCAGTGTAGTTGAGCATCATGGGAAATGTAGTTCCAAAACATCTGGGGTGCCAAGGTTCACCATCACTGTGTTAGTGTGTTGGGAGCTAGTTGACCCAGAGCAGCTCACAAGACACAATAATTTACATACATACTTATGCTGGAAAAAAGTGATTATGCAAAAATATCCATAGCTAAACTTCAGCTTTTACCTTTGGTGTACTTCAATATAAATGTATCCTTTTTCACATAAAATCCCCTCCACTAAAAAAAAAAAAAAAAAAAAAGGTATTATTAAAATTTTTAACTTGATTAAGTTCTTCTAAATACACCTTTTGTGTCTCTTTCACGTCTGAACATGCACGTTCCTGTGCGGTCCAGTTTTGCCACCTCAAATATTTGAATAGGCTGCAAAACGCACTGGAATGTGGGTAGCATGCACTACTTTTTCCGCCCCAAACCGTATTGATAGTGTGGTACCATGCGATTTGGTGTGAACTGACCCTAAGGCCCTTTTGACACGCACGACTTAAAACTTGAAGAAATGCCTGTGCAATCCTGAGGTGTAAGGACCTCAAGTTGCATCAAAGTCAGTCCAAAGTAGTGCAGGGTCTACTTTGAAGTTGCACAGATATGAACGGTATTCATTAGAAATCATGGAGTACGACTTTGTCATGTGACTTTGCAGTCCCAAGACAAAGGACAAGTCACACAAGTGTGAAAGGGGCCTAAAAGAAAATTAGTATTCGATTTATATTTTCTGTTTAAGAAAAAAATCATAACAAATAAAACCATGTCAAATAAAAAAAAAAATGCTATGTCGCAATTCAGTCCAGTAGGAGTGGCTTTATTGAGATCAAAAATCCATTTGCACTAGTTAGGGCTCATTCTGACGTTACATAGTTACATAGTTAGTCAGGTTGAGAAAAGGACACAAGTCCATCTAGTTCAACCAATAAAAAAAAAAAAAAAAATCATACAATCCCATATACACAATCCTATACCCACAGTTGATCTAGAGGAAGGCGAAAAACCCCAGCAAAGCATGATCCAATTTGCTACAGCAGGGGAAAAAAATCCTTCCTGATCCCCCGAGAGGCAATCGGATTTTCCCTGGATCAACTTTACCTATAAATGTTATTACCCAGTTATATTATGTACATTTAGGAAAGAATCCAGGCCTTTCTTAACCACTTCAGCTCCGGAAGGATTTACCCCTTTCCTGACCAGAGCACTTTTTGCGATAAGGCACTGCGACCCTTTGACTGACAATTGCGCCATCATGAGACGTTGCACCCAAAACAAAATTGACGTCCTTTTTTCCCCACAAATAGAGCTTTCTTTTGGTGGTATTTGATCACCTCTGCAGTTTTTATTTTTTGCGCTATAAACAAAAAAAAAGCGACAATTTAAAAAAAAAAGCAATATTTTTTACTTTTTGCTATAATAAATATCCCCAAAAAAATCTATAAAAAAAACGAATTTCTTTCTCAGTTTAGGCGATATGTATTCTTCTACATATTTTTGGTAAAAAAATCGCAATCAGCGTATATTGATTGGTTTGCGCAAAAGTTATAGCGTCTACAAAATAGGGGATAGATTTATGGCATTTTTATTATTATTTTTTTTTATTAGTAATGGCGGCCATCTGCGATTTTTATTGTGACTGCAACATTATGGCGGACACATCGGACACTTTTAAAACTATTTTGGGACCATTGTCATTTATACAGCGATCAGTGCTATAAAAATGCACTGATTACTGTGTAAATGTCACTGGCAGGGAAGGGGTTAAACACTAGGGGGCAATCAAGCGGTTAAGTGTGTCCTAGGGAGTGATTCTAACTGTGGGAGGGAGGGGCTACCACTCACATGACAGCGATCACTGCTTCACTGGAGAAGGGAATCTCTGTCATGTCACTAGGCAGAACAGGGAAATGCCTTGTTTACATCTCCCCGTTCTTCCGCTCCGTGACACGATCGTGGGCACCCGGCGGACATCGAGTCTGTGGGAGCTGCTGGCACGGTCATGGAGCACATGGCGGGCGTGCATGCATGCCACCGCCCACGCGCACGCCCACAATGCCGCATCTTAAAGGGGACGTACCTGTACGCCCATTTGCCCAGCCGTGCCATTGTGCCGACGTATATCGTCGTGCGCTGGTCGGCATGTGGTTAAAGCAATCTACTGATCTGGCCAGAACCACCTCTAGAGGAAGTCTATTCCACATTTTCACAGCTCTTATTGTGAAGAAACCTTTCTGGATTTAGAGATGAAATCTCTTCCTCCAGATGTAAAAAGTCACCCTTGTCCTCTGTGATGACCTTAAAGTGAATAACTCAACACCAAGTTCACATGCGGCAGCCCTTGCCACCCTTCTGAATTGTGATCTGTGGTGGATCACTTTTCAGAGTGCATTTGACGGGAAGTGAGGAGGTTTTATGCCACCCCTTCATTGCCTGTTTTAACCCCTAAAAACCTGCACCACAACTAAATGCATTGCATACATGGTTATGGAGTGGCCCCATTCAGTTAAATGGGTCACATTCAGTGGATGGTACTGGCCACCATGTGCAACAGCGGGTTTTTTTTGCCACGCCGCAATGCTAAGCATACAGCTGTGACAGACACAGAACAGAGAGAAGATCAGTCCTAAATAACAAAGGGGCCTGCGCTCTTTGTTAATTTATTTCCCCCCCAATGTGGGAATGGATGTGATGTGTTGGTAGATTATGGTGCACCAACACTCTAAGGACCCCCACTCACACCAGTGGGCACATGTTATGGTGTGCACAGAAACAGGACAGAAACTATAAAAAAAGAGTGAATTAACACAGACACACTATTAAAGGACATAAGAATGATGATTTTTTCCCCAGAGATTTCCTTATTCAAATTTTGCTTGGACCTGCTACACTATTTGTAAATATTGGTACAAATAAAAAAGTAGCACAGACAGTACTCAATTGTTTTAAAGAATTGTATATCAGAAACAATTGCTGTTCTCCATGCAAATAAAATACTTGGTTTTCCCTTGTTCCCTCCTTTGTTGCATCTCAATGCTGCTAATCTCCTGCAGCCTCTTTAACCACTTCAGCAACGGAGGTTTGACCCCCTTCCTGACCAGGCCATTTTTTGCGATACCACACTGCGTTGCTTTAACTGACAATTACGCGGTCCTGCGATGCTGTACCCAAATAAAAACAATGTTCTTTTTTCCCCACAAATAGAGCTTTCTTTTGATGGTATTTGATCACCTCTGGACGGTGTCCGTAGAGCAGTGGACGGTGTCAGTAGAGCAGTGGACGGTGTCAGTAGAGCAGTGGACGGTGTCAGTAGAGCAATGGACGGTGTCAGTAGAGCAGTGGACGGTGTCAGTAGAGCAGTGGGCGGTGTCAGTAGGGCAGAGGATGGTGTCAGTAGGGCAGTGGACGGTGTCAGTAGAGCAGTGGATGGTGTCAGTAAGGCAGAGGACGGTGTCAGTAGAGCAGTGGATGGTGTCAGTAGGGCAGTGGACAGTGTCAGTAGAGCAGTGGACGGTGTCAGTAAGGCAGAGGACGGTGTCAGTAGGTCAGAGGATGGTGTCAGTAGAGCAGTGGACGGTGTTAGTAGGGCAGTGGACGGTGTCAGTGGAGCAGTGGAAGGTGTCAGTAGAGCAGTGGATGGTGTCAGTAATGCATTGGACTGTGTTGGTAGGGCAGTGGACGGTGTGTGGTTGGTGTCAGTAAAGCAGTGGACATGTCAGTCAGTAGAACAGTGGAAAGTGTCAGTCAAAGGACAGTAGATGGTATCAGTCAGTAGAGCATTGGACTTTGTCAGTAGGGCAGAGGACGGTGTCAGTAGTTTTTTAAATTTTTGTTATTTAATTTTTTATTAAAATTTTTTACTATTTTATTTTTACAATTTAATACTATTTAATATTTCTTACAGTTTTTAGCGGCCCTGTTGGTGGGCTTTGGTAAAATATCAGGGGTCTAAACAGACCTCCGACGACTCACTTTTGAGACAAAGAAAAGAGATTTGGGACTCGGTCCTCTATCTCATTTCTTTGCAGCCTCAGCTGCACAGAATGAATGGGCAAGAATAGCTCTGTACAGAGCTTCCCATTCATTCACAAACTGAAGCATAGTTAATGCGGTTTACTATGCTTCATTTATGAATGGACACAGTGAGTAATTGGTACTGATCACTCCCTGTGTTCTTTCAGAAAAGGAAGGGACTGGTAAATGGCATATGTACCCCCCCCCCATCCATCCTGACACATCTCCCGCAGCAGCCGGCAAAAGAGGAAAGGGGGGGGGGGGCAGCAGTGCTGCAGGGCAGACAGTAACCCAAACAGGAGGGGCGGCATATACACAAACTGATCCCCTCTATTTTCCTCCTGCAGGTACTGAATGTATGCAGGAGGGAGAGGAGGAAAACCAGGATTTCAGCGACTGCAGCAAGAAAATGAAGGGGATCGGTTTATGTATATGCCGACCCTCCTGTGCAAGTGTAAAACAGGGAGGCTGCAAGGGCCCCCTGGAGCATGGGGCTAGGTTGCAATTGAAACCCCTGTGACCCATGATGCTATGCCGGGCATAGTCCATCTCGGGAGAGAGCAAGAGAGGATGATTACATTCCTACATTCAGTGGGACCATGGAGAATGAACATAGCCACCCCTTAACAAAAAGTCAGATCACAAAAGCAAAAGAAAGACATTTGGAGACTTACATTAATACATACGTTGTTTTTTTAAACCAGATTTTGGTGTCACTGCAATATACTCCATTATTGTTTTTGGGTTTGATACCACTTTAACAGAAAAAGGAACAATAGGAGGAAGTTCTTTGTTATGTATTACATACAGTACCCTTCAATTCTTCTTTTAAAGAATGCTTACAATTTATTGAAACTTTTATATTTTTTAATTGTATTTTTGATATTCTTGGCACACATTTAGAAAAGACCAATGAAAACAGGAGAGTCTACAAATAGTGAGAATGAATGTATTTTTATTGCAATCTGCAAACTATTGCCAACTGCGTCTGCTGATCTGCTAAATATTAGTCATGCCAAATCAGATAGTTTTACCGTCCTTGTTACGCCAAGAAGATTTTTTTCAGTGACAAAGAAAAGTAGCAGCAAAATCCATCGGGGGATTTCCATATAAGGTTTGTTGAGATACAGTATGCTGCAAGAGAAAAGGTGA
Organism: Aquarana catesbeiana; assembly: GCF_042186555.1. Taxonomy (NCBI): domain Eukaryota; kingdom Metazoa; phylum Chordata; class Amphibia; order Anura; family Ranidae; genus Aquarana; species Aquarana catesbeiana. Next base: position 182,973,614 of record NC_133336.1, read on the forward strand.
AACTTCCTTTCTGTTACTTTCATAAGGATTAAGCAGAGAGTAAACTTTTCAGCCTCTATCAGCTAGTGAAAAAAAAATGCATCATTTTATTTTAAATATCATATTATCCCAAAAAGTGTCCTGTGCACCAGCTGGTGGGAGTGCACAAGACATATTAAAGGACTTCAGACTCAATTTGCAGTTTTCTACAAAACATTTCTTATTCATTCTGGTCCTGGAAGTTCATTATTGGTAATTTCTGTAGCGGTACCCCCGTAGGGGCTGCTGAGTGTTGTAGTCCACCTGTCTACCAGCCATGCACTTTGTTTTGTATTTTTATTGAGGGGAATTACCTTGGATGGGGTAAGGGTACATGGGATGTCCACTTGATTGAAGAACATTTACATGGGACTTGTGTATATACACTCCAGTCTTCACTCCAGCACAACACTTACTTGCAGACTATTCCTCCTCAATACCTCCAGCACTTCACTTTCTTACACTCCCAGGACCAGCTAGCACTGATTTTTGGGCCGGAACTGACTCATCCAGGCCTAAGGTGAATGCCCTTTGCAGGCAGGGACTGTGGCCCCCTTTAGTGTAGTGAAAATATGGTAGTCTTTAGTGCTAGCTGTCCATGTGGCTACTGAGCCCAGTACCACATCTTCAGGCCCTGCCAGCCCTAATGACTGCAGCTGCCTCTCTCCACTGCCCATATTTCCACAATCCTCTCTTCTGGTTCTGCACCCATTCCAGACTGCTCTCTCCCAGTCCTCTCAGGCGTGCCTCCCCAGTCCTCTCAACTGTGCTTCACTTACCAGCCCTGCTGGCTGCGACCTGTTGTTCCTCCCTGAAGACTTGCCTGGCAGGGCTCTCTCCCGCTGTCCTCTCCTTGCTCCCGTGCCGCCAATCCAGGACACCTCCACCGTCCGCACCCGAGCCCAGGCCCAAGGTCACCCCCCTCCCCAGAATGGGGAGCACCCTCCAAGGCCACAGACAGCCTAGCACTCCATCTCCAGCTTCCACCCAAACAACTCCTCCTTAGCTGGGCTGACCCTGGGTATTAAAGGTGGCCTACCCCCTGCCAACCCAGATTAGGGATTGGTCAGGGCTCCTCAGAACACCCCAGGCAGCTCCACCTCCACTCTCCACCTTTCTTTCCAGAAAACACCAGAACATTCTGGAAAGAAGTGGGAGGTCCTGGTGAGGCTACCTGTGAGTCACCCATCACGACCCTGAGCCACTCATAGCCCAGATCAAAACAAACAGGCCTGGCTGCTAGCCAGGCCTGCCTAAATTGACCTACTCTACCAAAAACCTAGATACATCACTTCTAGTAACCTAGAGGGTGCTACACCTATACCAAGATGTGGCTGCAAGTCTGTCCATATCAATAGACAGTAGTGGCCAAAAATGATTGTGACAAGAATGAAAAATGCTGGGGTCAGAATGATAGTCTTTTCTATTTATTAACATTCAATTTGCAACAGTCATGAACTGAAAATTGTGTGTGATTGATGAAACAAAAACTAAAACTATGTCCCTTTTTCATACACAGGAAGACCTCAGCCAGGACAAGGCTCTGGAATGTGGCAGCCAGGAGGAGGCGGGGGTAAGTGTCAGCCAGGAGGTGGTAAGTGTCAGCCAGGAGGTGGCCAGGCCCAGTAGTCTCACCTAATCCCAGGTGCCTCCCCTCGGCCTTACAACAAAAAGGGCCAGGAGGGGGAGTAACGTGGAGGAGGCAGCACTGGGCCTCATTAAGGATGCTAATGCGGCCCTGAAAACACCCCCCGACCCTGAAGAGGCCTATGGCTGCTATGTAGCTGCAAAATTGCAGTAAATGGAGGTGGGCCAATGCCTCAACTGTGAGAAGATTATTTTTCAGGCCCTTCATAAGGGGTTGAGAGGCCAAATGACTGATAACATGCACTTATGTGCGCTCGCCCATCCTCCTCCTCCTCCTTCTCCTCCCGTCACAAGTCCACCTCCAGAGCCACAGCCTCCAAGGAAGGCTGCAGGGAAGCGTGGAGAGAAGGCTGCAGGGAAGACAAGAAAGTGATGGCCTGGGTTCAGTTTGGTCTGACAGAAGACGCAGGCTGTAGTAGTACCACAGCCTGGGGACATATATGTCATCTACTGCTGTTCATGATCTCTGGGAGTCCTGGACCAGATTGTGCTCCCTATTTTATGGACTTCTCAGGCTACCAATTTTTATTTAAAAAGATTTGATGTGTGCCCTGCGGTACAAAGGCTTCGCAAATTCAAGCAGTTTCTCCAGCGTTGCCTTCCTCTTTATTTTGTTATAAGCCAGAATAAATGGTGATTTTTTTATATGAAAATACTTGCCTATGTGTTTTTCTTCAAATAGGACAGTTTGTAGGCAGGTACATTTGTGAGTAGGCAGGTACATTTCAAAAATACAATGTCTAGTTAACAAGGGACACCAACCAACCTCCTTGAACTTTAAAAATACAATATAATAATGTTGTTGTGGAAACTTGACACACTAAAAAAAAATATATTGAATGGAAATACATCGCTGTCTAAATGGCCCTTCAAGAAGATGTAATAATTGAGGTCCTGCTTCTTCTAAAGGATACAATAATTAGGGTCCTGCTGCAGTTTATAATGTGAGATACACACAATAAGTAAATGTCAAAGAAAAGATAAAAACTGCGCTAAATGAGACCATATGGGTGATAATAATTCACTGCAAATGATGAAAAGTCCCTATCCTGTAAGGGACATATTTACTCCCTTAGCGATAGGAAAATTCTAATACCTGGAGAAAATCATTTTACATCGCAGTAATAAATCTGATACCTGGAGAAAATCAATTTGCATCGCAGTAATAAATCTGATACCTGGAGAAAATCAATTTACATCAAAGTAATACATGCAAAATGCATTGTGCAAATAATCGCATGATAAAGTCATAAAAAAGTCAATGAAGAATAATAGTGACTTCAAACTGGAAAAAACGTAGGAAAAAGTGATATGGAACAATGAAGATGTAATCAGTGGCTTCAAAGGTCACTGCAGACTTTTATATCCAAGAGCACACCAAAAAGTCTGCAGTGACTTATGGGCTTTCCTCCTTTCGCTCTCAGACACATGCTAAACCTTAGACGAACACAGGAACTGCTGGGAGCCACTGATTACATCTTCATTGTTCCAAAAATTTGACAAATATCAAACACGTCAAGTCTTATAATTGTTCGTGCCTGTGAAATTGTAAAAAAAAATATGGTACCCAAAATTGTCCATAGGTGATGCTTTAAAAGCCTTTATCAGTCTCAAGTTAACTGTGAATTATGGCCCTAGAATTATTGATCTCACTTTGATGTTTATGGCGATGCCTCAAATGTTTGCAGAAAGTCATGGTTACATACATGCTGCATGTGTGCACTGGGTGTGTAGGAGGGTGGCGGGGGTGCTTTTAAATTTTTTTAAATTATTTTCATTTATTTTATACGTTTTTAACACTTTATTTAACTTTATTGCTATTACAAAGGGATGACAAGCATGGCGACATGGGGAACTCTAAGTAGAAGCTGACCATGTTCCCTGTATGGACTACAGAAAGGCACTACATACAGACTCCCCCCTCCATCCACAATCCTTGGTGCTTAAACCATCAGGCTTGAGCACTGTCATATGAGTTATGTGCCTAATCATATGCCAGTACCAAAGTTCATAAGGTAACGAGAGACCTTTTTATTACCCTTGGTAACCACTGTATCTTCACAATGTAGTAACTCTTGTACCATTATCTTCATACACTAATGTGCTTAGTGACCCCAGCTGTAGACTATATGTGCTGGTTACTTGCATTACACCCCTTAAGTAACTTCAGACCAGGCGAAGACAATGTTTTAAAAGCTTTACTGAAGAATAAGTCAACACAACAGTCCAACATAAAGCACAGTCTTTTCCTAACATCCCTAGTCCCTAATTCAGGCTTGTGGCTGCACCAGCATACCTGCACAAGGAGTTAATTCTTGGCAGAGTTCATAATAGTAGTATCCAGAATTGGCATCTTTAGTCCAGACTACGAGTCCCTCCTTCAAACTGTGTCAGATTCTTGAGGGCAGTTGTGCATCACCTGTCATTCCAAACTTGGCATATTCGGCAGGCTAACAGGACAGAGTCTGGCAGCGGTACCAATGAGTTCTCATGTGCGTAAGAGTTCCTGATCCCCCATAGCTCTCAGCCCTCTGGGTATGGACCATTGTCACTTTTACAATACACAGAACCAGTTGGTCAAACCCAGGAAAGCCTGTCAAGAAAAGAACCAGGCAGCGCAATTAACTCTAACCTTCCCAACTGAGGCAGCACAAACCCTCCCTGCCTACAAGTCATGTTTTGAAACTGTACCTGCTGACTTTTAATAATAGGGCACTTACCTGTCCAGGGATCCAGCACTGTCCTCACCCGGCCAGTTTGTTCATCGGGTTTAAGTCCCTGGCACCAGCAGATTAACTGTGGTCAGCTGGCTGCTCACTGCACATGTGTGAGCTGTGCTGCGCTATCTGAATGGTCCCACAGCTTTATAAGACCTGTGACATGTCCTAGAAGGCTGCGGGGGAAGGAGGGGGTAGGGGAGTCAGACTTCTGCTTGAATTGCCATGGAGATCCGTCTGAAAGTGGGGTAGCAGGTACCTGTCAAAACCAGTACCTGTCAACCTGTCCTCTCCCCCCCCAAAAAAAGTGCCAAATGTGAAGGAGGAGGGGGATGAAAGGAGGAGGAAGAGCAGAACTTCCCCTTTTGGGTGAAGTTCCACTTTAAGAATAATGGATCCTTGGGCAATAGAGAAAGGAATCATTGAGTGCTGGCAACATGGCAATCATGGGCTATGCAGTTTTAAAATATGTATGCTTGAATATGACATAACTGGATTATGGGGGACTTATAAACCTATTTAGTTTCTGTGACCCTTAGTATTCTATTAATCTTTCAGAAATCCTGGCATCAGGCAAGCTCCAGTCCACCAACCCTGCATCTACAGTATGAGATTATCACAGCTTTATTGGCAATTGTTACCTTGCCAGTGTTTGTGTTTTGTCCATGGTCAGGAGTAGAGGGGAAAATCCCAACCAGGTGGTGACACCTGTTAGAGTGACAACTGTTAAATGTGGAGAAACCCTTTCCTCTTAGCACTTACTTCCTGTTGTGTCTTCAAGATGAAAAAATTACATATTAACATATTGCTGGTAAAACTTGTGAGGGACAAAAGCTTTTCTGTCACAAATACAGTTTCAGATGGTGATGTCTTTTGCTTCTTTGTGTGTAGGATAAGTCATTTATTTAAAAAAAAGCCACAACTCTGGGCTGCTAGCTTGAGCTACAGAAACTACAAACCTCAGAGCTCTAAACCAAAAAGTGTAAATTGTGTGAACTGTTTCTGGCAACATCAGCTACAGTAACATAACCACAAATAAATCAGGAGGAAGGCAGGAGGAAACCACATTTCTACTCTTCTCCTGTTATTGTGTCATCACACACCCAATGTTCTGAGACTTAAAAGACATGTTATAGCACAATGTATTCTTCCGTTAAGGAAGGAACTAATGAAAAAAGTATTTCCTGAAAGAGGTTCTCTGAACTGAAAAGGATACTTCCTCTAAGAAAGTGAATGACAAATACCAAAAGACCAACTGATCTGAATGCTATGTTATCCATAATCACAAGCATACTGTAGATACAATGGGTGAAAATATATAAACAACGCGATCATAGTTGCCAACAGTCCTGATTTTCCCGGGACAATCCCAATTTTGGGACCCTCGTCCCGATTGGAGGCTGTCCCGAATCGGGATTTTCCATAAGGAAAATCAGGAATGTTGTTTTCTTTTATTTTTGGAGCAGCTGGCTGCAGCAAAATGGCGGCCGGCGCCGCCGCTCGATCTTTCCCTTAGTGTCAGTGGAGAGAGGAAGGGGGCTCGATCCGTGCAGCCAATGAATCGGCTTCTTTAGCTGCACGGCCCCTCCCCTCTCCACTGAAGACACGGCGCTGCCGTGTCTTGCCGAAAAGTTCCCCAGCTCGGCTATTTCCGCTGGCTCGTACTGCACAAGCGCTGCGCCTGTGCAGTACAGGGGTTCCTTACTTGCCGAGGGGAACTTTCTCGGCAGAACACCGGCCGCTCCTGGACGAGGGGAGGGTCTGCACTGAGGGGGGGGCTGCATTGAGGGGGGCTGCACTAATTGAGGGGGGGTCTGCACTAATAGAGGGGGGGCTGCACTGAGGGGGGGCTGCACTAATTGAGGGGGGTCTGCACTAATAGAGGGGGGGCTGCACTGAGGGGGGTTCTGCACTAATAGAGGGGGGGCTGCACTGAGGGGGGGCTGCACTAATAGAGGGGGGGCTGCACTGAGGGGGGTCTTCACTAATAGAGGGGGGCTGCACTGAGGGGGGCTGCACTAATTGAGGGGGGTCTGCACTAATAGAGGGGGGCTGCACTGAGGGGGGTCTGCACTAATAGAGGGGGGCTGCACTGAGGGGGGTCTGCACTAATAGAGGGGGGGCTGCACTGAGAGGGGGTTTGCACTAATAGAGGGGGGGCTGCACTGAGGGGGGTTCTGCACTAATAGAGGGGGGGCTGCACTAATAGAGGGGGGGCTGCACTGAGGGGGGTCTTCACTAATAGAGGGGGGCTGCACTGAGGGGGGGCTGCACTAATTGAGGGGGGTCTGCACTAATAGAGGGGGTCTGCACTGAGGGGGGTCTGCACTAATAGAGGGGGGGCTGCACTGAGGGGGGTCTGCACTAATAGAGGGGGGGCTGCACTGAGGGGGGTCTGCACTAATAGAGGGGGGCTGCACTGAGGGGGGTCTGCACTAATAGAGGGGGGGCTGCACTGAGGGGGGTCTGCACTAATAGAGGGGGGCTGCACTGAGGGGGGGCTGCACTAATAGAGGGGGGGCTGCACTGAGGGGGGTCTGCACTAATAGAGGGGGGGCTGCACTGAGGGGGGTCTGCACTAATAGAGGGGGGGTCTGCACTAATAGAGGGGGGTCTGCACTAATAGAGTGGGGGTCTGCACTGATGGAGGGGGTCTGCACTGATGGAGGGGGTCTGCACTGAGGGGGTCTGCACTGATTGAGGGGGGTCTGCACTGAGGGGGTCTATACTGACTCTGCTGGGGGCACCTGATGCGAGGACAGACTCTGCCGGGGGGCACCTGATGCAAGTACAGACTCTGCTGGTGGCAGGCGACGTGCCTAGCGACACGCTCAGGGATCCCACTGATTTGGCATTATGGTGAGTTGAATGATTTAATTTTATATTACAATGTAATAATAGAAATAATGCGCTTACACAAAGAATATTGAACAATATTTCTGTTTCTATTTTCCTCCTTCCAGAAGTATCTTCCCTATTTTCCAAGACCTGTCCTGAGCTTTGAAGATTTGTCTCCTAACCAGTGCTGATTAATATTTAATATGGAGAAATACTTAAAGCATAAAGCGGTATTAAACCCAAAAGCAAAACATTTATTATATCACAGCTTAAAGTTTATCAGATGTGATGGCTGTATTCGTTTTCTTTTTTAGGCTTTCCATCTCTTGTTTTTATCTGTGTTCTGGCTTGAAAGTCTGTTGTTTTTCAAAAGAACAAGCTGTCCTTCAGAATGTATCAGTTACAGAGATGAGACAAACCATTTGAGACTAGCTTGGACCAATGTAATTTTGCATATCTCATACCCGATTGATCCCTGTGTAAGCTGTAAATCACTGTAGTAGTAGTCACAGCTACTACAGTGATAGCAGTAGTTTTCCAGGTTCAGTGGTGAGTGTCTGCCCTCCTGTATAATAACCAGACGGGGTCACCCGCTTGTCACTGCTACCATTCAGATAAAGCCTTGTGTTTTTTCAATGAACATGCAGGGTTCTCTGGCACCTCATCTAATCAGAAAACACCTTGTATTCACTGAAAACACTACACAGTGTTCTGTGAATAGCAGCAATGCTGAGCTAGCAACCTCCTATGGTTACTATGCAGGATGCATAGCTCCCAACTGTCCCTGATTTGGAGCAATGTCCCTCTGTCCCTCATTCCTCCTCATTTGTCCCTCATTTTGGTCTGATCCATATAGTAGTATATAAAATTCACTTTTTATCGATCAAAAAGTGTTTTCCAGCACTAAACCTTTCATCTGATTTCTAAATTGCTGCATTTGTAAATTCCAAAAGCCAATATAAAGAAATAGTAGTGGTAAAAAAAACACTTGTGGGTTTAATCAATCTTGTTTTTTTGTACAAAAGTTGGGAGGTAAATCAGCCACCCAGCACAGGAACCAGAAGACTTCTGTTATGACTGTAGCAGCCGCAACTAGACCAATATAACTATGGCAAAAAAAATCATTCCTAAACTTCAGCTTTAAATACTGTTTGTGCATTTTTTTTATTAGTGTATTGCCATTGTTATTTGTTGTATAGTTATGCTGTCTTTTGGTAACAATTCTCTTCTCAGGTCCCATTAAAGCGGAGTTCCACACAAAAATGGAACTTCCGCTTTTCGGAACCCTCCCCCCCTCCGGTGTCACATTTGGCACCTTTCAGGGGGGAGGGGGGTGCAGATACCTGTCTAAGACAGGTATTTGCACCCACTTCCGGCATAGATTCCCATGGGAGTCTATGCCTCTTCCCGTCCCGACCGCGCTGTCTGCTGGGAACACACAGCTCCCAGGAGAGAGCGGGGACCACTAGGGACGCGCAGCGCGACTCGCGCATGCGCAGTAGGGAACCGGGAAGTGAAGCCGCAACGCTTCACTTCCTGATTCCCTCACCTAGGATGGTGGCGGCAGCTGCCGAGAACCGAGCGGGTTCTCTGCGTCCCCTGCCGACATCGCTGGACCCCGGGACAGGTAAGTGGCAATGTATTAAAAGTCAGCAGCTGCAGTATTTGTAGCTGCTGGCTTTTAATTTTTTTTTTTTTTTGGCGGTGTGGGTGAACCCCCCCTTTAAGGTAACAATTTTCTTATTTTGGTCCTCAGACTTAGTTAGTTCCCTAAACCTTAAAGGAATGTTCACACCAGCCCCATTGGGTAGCATTACCCAATGCAGTCCTAATGCATAGACAAGGCAATTCGTTTTATGCCCCGTTACTTGAGTTCACACCAACCTACTGCATTGGTGTGCACTAAAAAAATGAAGACAAGTTGCATTTTTGCATAGCATGCTCCACATACAAGAGCTTTGGCCATACTTCTCCTATGGGTCATATGAGTCCACCTAGTTCTGCACTCCTGTGAACCAGATGCAGCCGACAGTGGGCTAAAGTCCGCTGTCAGCTGACATCACATAGCCGGTCCAGGCTCTGCAGGGATCCCGACAATAATGTAGCGATCCACCCAGATGCCTGACTGGCAGCTGGCTCAGCCTGGGGAGGAAGAAGTCCCTGAAATATCGATTCTGAATGTTTACAATTTTAAATGTAAGTTGCTGCTTTGAATAAAATATATTTTTTTATGGAATTGCTGCACTATGGAGATCTCCTTTATCTTGTATGACTCTTAAACGGAGGAGAGTGGAGGAGATTAAGGAGGATGTATATAGCACAGTGGGAGAACACTGTATATATTTATTCACCACCACTGCCTGGTCTGGTGCTCTAGGAGAAGCGTGGAGTGGAGAGTGCCATTAAGGATAATGTTTTAGAAGAGTCATTAGGTCTTTATTTGAGGTGAGAGGCAGGGGCACTCTTTTGGTGGATTGCGGACGGTGGAAGCAAGTGTGACTACATGTTATTAGATTTGATATCTTTCCTACACTTGATTGCTGCACTTCTATCCACTTATATTTAATACTTTTTTTGCATGTGCACTTTTTTGAATCTGAGAGTTGGAGATATATTTGCACTTGCACCTTTTTTTGTACTTTTATGAATTTTGGACTGTTTATTTCACTGCTTGGACTACATATATGAATAGATTTTTTTTTTTTATCACTGTTTTGAGTTAGCGCCACATTTTTTATAATCGGCTCAGCATCTCAACACACTGATGAGAGCCTGAGCCACCCACTCCCGACCCCTCCACAGTCCGGCACTCCAGTGAGCGCAAAGCAGTGAGCCGGTGGCTGACAGTCACCTCTCTGTCCTCATAGTGGACTTGAGAGCTGAGTAATCAGCGGTGTTTGACCGATTAGTTCTCAGCTTAATGGAGGTGGGATACAGCTGCAGCTCGGATAGATGCTGCAGCCATCTAAGTGAATTTTTGACTGGGGTATTATCCTAAAAATAATTAGGTAATAGATGCAATAAACAATGTGCAGCAAGAAAAATCAAACAATAGTGAATGTTCAGGGTGTCACTGGATAAGTGAAACTCTTGTTGACTAGAACGGTGTATCAAGTGAATTACATCAAAAATAATTTTTTGGGTACGAAAAGCCACGATCTGTTCACAAAAAATGACAAATAATAAATGGTGCAAAAAGTTCATAAATAGTCCAGTGCTCCACAATTCTATGTGTTTAGTGAAAAGATGATACTCCAACTTTTCCCACATGCAAATACAGCAAACTGTTTGTGGTGCAGCTGAAATGATCCACAAAGGAAAGCGTGTCACCGATGTGCTCTATTTGTGAAAATTGGCCGCTTACCAAATCAAATGACCCCACCAAGAGATCATATGCGTGTGAGTGGAAGCGCCGCTGAAGACAAGCGGTCAGCCAGCTCCAGGGAATGTATCCAGGCTTATGGTGCTCCTTAATCTCGTTAATCACATCATGTGGTTATAAAAGATAATGTAAAACGCTCATTGTGCATTAATGCTTATAAAGCTAGTTTATTAAATACAAATTGCACATACATCAAGGACAATGATTTTGAGCGATATGGGATAAAATCTTGCACGGCCGCCTGAAGTGCGGTCCACGCTAGTTGACGCCACTTTGCTAGCTCCAATCTAATGCGTTTCCTCCTTTTTTATTATTTTAGATTCCTGCACTTCTATTTTATTAGAGTATAAAGTGAAAAGAGTTAAAAAAAAAAATAAAGCAACTTATCGCAGTGTATGTACACAGGGCACACCAGCGGCCGTGCATGCATTATGAAAACCCTAATGTGCAACTGCCAGTGTCACAGAGCCCTAATTGAGACCTCTGCCAGGTTAGCCCCCCCATATCAAAATTTTTGAAAAAATCTTATGCAGTTTTTTAGATCTTTGTTAGATCAGGTTAGATCAACCGTTGTTTGCGTTAGATCTCACACAGAAGAAGCAATATTAACAGTTATTTGCTGGGGGAGCTAACCCATCATCAGCCCCCCCCTTATCAAAAAATAGACCAAAAAGTTAGCTATTTTTGAAGCAATTTGTTAGATCCGGTAAGATCAAGTGGTTTTAACATTAGATCTCACATCATTTCAGAGATATTCCACATCAAAATAGAGATATTAGGTGGTATATATGGACGGGTTAGCCCCCCTTATCAAATTTTCTGGCCAAAAATCATTCAGGCTAATAGATATTCATTAGATTTGGTAAGATCAAGTGGTTTTAACGTTAGATCTCACATAATTAGAGACTTATTAAGTGATTAATGAGGGGGGCTGCCCCCCCTTATCAAATTTTCTGGCCAAAAATCATTCAGGCTAATAGATATTCGTTAGATCCAGTAAGATCAATTGGTTTTAACGTTAGATCTCACATCATTTCAGAGATATTCTGGATCAAAATAGAGATATTAGGTGGTACATATGGACGGGTTAGCCCCCCCTTATCATATTTTCAGGCCAAACATCTTTCAGGCTAATAGATATTCATTAGATCCGGTAAGATCAAGTGGTTTTAATGTTAGAGATATTAGGTGGTAGTACATAAGAATGAGATTAGATCTCACATAATTAGAGACTTATTAAGTGATTAATGAGGGGGGCTGGCCCCCTCTTATCAAATTTTCTGGCCAAAAAATCACCCCAGCTAATTGATATTCATTGGATCCGATAAGATCAAGTGATTTTAATGTTTGATTATCCATAATTACAGGGATATTATGGATATTTTGGTAGCGATGTTCGTATATCCATACTAGCATTTTCATGTGTACCAGTGAGGAGTGCCATTGAGCATACTGAGGTATGCTGAAATTATGTAGGACATTAATCAACAGGTGTGTCCAAGCCCAGTGAAGCCTGAAGCACAGTGCCAGAAGCCAGAGGGAAACTTTGGAGGGCTCTGGTGAAGGAGCCAACCGGGTGCCTATCTACGGTAGCTGGCTCAAAACCAATGACACAAAGAGACAGCAGCGAAAGTCCAAAACCTTGCAGAGGACCCCCTGTTGTTGCCTCCAAGCAACCCAGTGTCCTGTTTCTTTTGACAAATGCTGCCTAGGGTCGGAGAGTTAATGCACACCAGACTCCCAGAACTTAACGCAGACTTAAGCCCAATCAGAACCTCGCGGAGAGAAGCGCAGATACAAACCACCGAACAGGCCAGGGCCACCACTTCCTCCATGCTCCCGGACAAGCTGGTGGGACCTTCTTCTGTTGTTCCCATCCAAGTAAAGGGAGTCTACACCAAGGCCCTTCTGGATACTGGAGCTTAAGTGACCCTTCTCTACAGAGACTTCTATGACAGGCACCTCAAGCACCTGCCTTTGCAGAAGCTGGAAGAGTTGCAGATATGGGGCATTGTGACTCAGAACTTCCCCTATGATGGCTATCTAACGGTCAAGCTGACCTTCGATCCCTCCATGGCTGGGAAAGCAGAGACTTTTGAAACTCAGGCAGTGGTCTGTCCTCGCCCACCAGGGGCCAGTAAGAGTTCTCTCATCATAGGGACCTATACTGATCTTGTCAGAAGGCTGTTGACACCTCTTGTTCTGGAAACGGGCACTTCAACTACAAGTTTTCACCCCATGCTGAGACAAGCCTACCAGCACCTGGTACAAAAACAGAAGGGAAAGATCTGGCGCTTGGACAAGTGTGAGAAGGTGTTACAGCCTGGTAAAGTGGCCTACTTACGAGCATCTGTCAAGCTAAATTGGAAGCAAGCAGGCCCCTTCATTGTCCTTCAATCAGACGGACAGAGAGAAGACATGGGAGTGGAGATAATTCCCGAGGTGGTTTCAACCAAAGGGTTGCAAAGAAGTCACGGGAAGATCTTGGTTAGTGTCCGCAACATAACAGCCTCGCCAGTAAAGATGCCGGCTCAGATGTTGCTGGGACAAGTGAATCTGGCCACCCCAGTCCCGCCGTCTGATTTGGTGGGGGGAGCAAAGGATGGGATCTCTGTGGAGGAGCTCTATCCGAAAAATACTCCCCTTTTGCCTGAATGGAAGGAAAGGGCCAAGACTCAGCTCCTGAGATGGCAGGCTGCATTCTCCAAGAGTGAATTTGATGTGGGGTGTACAAAAAGTGCCCAATATCAGATCCATCTCTTCGAGTGCATAAGCCGTTCAGGGAAAGAGTTTGATGGATTCCTTTAGGGGACTTGGAGGATCTGCATGAACAACTGGCAGAGTTGAAGAGGGCAGGTATCATCCGAGAGTCCCAGAGTCTATACGCTTCCCCAATAGTGGTGGTACGGAAGAAGAGTGGGTCACTGAGGCTGGGTATTGACTACCGGACGCTGAACTGAAGGACCATTCCCGACCAATATAACACCCCACAGATATAAGATGCCTTGCAGAGCCTGTCAGGAGCGAAGTGGTTCAGCATGCTGGATTTGAAGAGTGGGTATTACCAAATCCCCATGCACCCTGAAGACCATTTTCATTACCCCGCAGGGGATGTTTGGATTTGACCGTATGCATCAAGGCCTGTCTGGTGCCCCAGCCACCTTCCAAAGGCTAATGGAGAAGACCGTGGGTGACATGAAACTGATCGAGGTGTTGGTGTACTTAGACGACATCATCGTTTTCAGCAAGACTCTGGAAGAGCATGAAGAGTTTCTGCAGAAGGTCCTTAAGAGACTCCATGGTGAGGGGGTTGAAGCTGTCTCTGGAAAAGTGCCAGTTTTATCAACCCTCGGTCAACTACCTTGGTCACATTGTGTCTGCTGATGAAGTGGCCACTGACCTCCTCGCCGAGGCCTACCAACGTGACTGAGCTTAGGTCATTTCTGGGATTCTGCTCTTATTACAGAAGATTTGTCAAGGGATTCGCTAAGACGCTGACCCTGATCTGGCGAAGCCTGTTAGACCAGCTGGAGGGCCCTGAAAACCCAGAGAGTTCATTCAGGAACAATTGACTCTGAAGTGTGAAGAGGTTTTAGGCAGCTGAAGTGAAGCCTAACAACCGCTCCAGTCGTGGCCTATGAAGATCCAACCAAGCCATACGAGCTACACTTTGACGCCAGTCGAGATGGGTTAGGTGGGGTGCTATATCAAGAGCATGACTGCCATCTACGGCCTGTTGCCTACGTGAGTCGGAACTTGGCCCCCGCCGAGAAGAACTATCCCATGCACAAACTTGAGTTCCTGGCCTTGAAGTGGGTGGATAAGCTGAGGGATTAACTGTATGGAGCGGAGTTCGTGATCAAGACCGACAAAAATGCTCTCACCTACATCCTCACTTCCACCAAGTTGGACGCCACAGGTCACAGATGGTTGGCTGCTCTATCGGGGTTTATTTTAAGCCTGATGTATCGACTGGGGTCAGGAAACAAGACGCTGATGCTTTGTCAAGAAGGCCCCATTGTTCCAGAGACCCTCCAGAAGAATAGGCCCAACTGACACCTGAAGGGTACAAGCCTTATGTCAAGGAGCAGAACATCAACCTGGAGTAGGATCCAGGACAGAAGAGGTTGGAGTGTCAGCCGTTGGTGTCCCCAGATGTTATTGCAATGTCGCCCAAGTCGGGGATGAAGGTCTGCCCAAGCTGTCAAAGACCGGCGGAGGGACCAGTTGGAGGACCCTCCCTGTAACTTGGCATTGAAGGCCTTGGAGAGCCAATGCCCTGACTTGCTCCTCACTGACTCCCCGAAGGAAACCCATCTGCTGCACCGAGAGTGGGATCGGTTTCAGGTGCACAGAGGGTTGGTCTATCTAAGGGGCCCCTCTGACGATTCTGAAGAAAAATGGCAGCTATTCCTACCTTAAAAACATACGGAGACAGTATTCACTGCCCTACTGTCAGGAACCATGAATCAGACCGAGACAGAAGTATAGTTAAATCACACTTGTTTATTAATAATAATAATAATAATAATAATAATAATAATAAGGTAAACAGAGTAAGCAAAGTCAAAACAAGCCAGAGTTCAGTAACTGGATCGGGTAGTCAGCCAAGCAAATGTCAGAGAGCCAGAGATAAACGTAGTAGTACAGGAAGCAGGATCAGGAGCCAGAAGGAACTTCAGCCTAGCAAGTCTTCAACAGGAACGCAGGAGAAAGACTCTGTGATGTTGACAAAGGTGAAGGCAGAGATCAAGTGAGCTGGACGACTTGCTGGGTAACTGTGGAGAGAAATGGGAGCTGGCAATTAGCTGACAGCTGAGCGGCCAGCTCAGAGAAGGAAGGGCTGAGCCCAGCCCTGACACCTACATGACAACCATGGCCACCTAGGGCCCAAGAGGACTTTTCTCCTGGTGAGGGATCGGTTTTACTGGCCCTGCATGCAGGCTGCAGTTGAAGACTATTGCCACTCCTGCATCAGAGGTATCCAAAGGAAGACTTTGCCTCATGAGCTGCCCCAATGGACCATCTTCAGAGTCAAGGACCCATGAAGCTGGTGTGCATTGACATTCTGTGCTTGGAGCCTGATCTGAGTGGGCAGGGAAATATCCTGGTAGTGACTGACCATTTCACTCAGTATGCCCAGGCGTTTTCCACGAGGGACCAACAAGCATCCATGGTGGCCAAGATCTTCGCGGAGAAATTCTTTGTGCACTATGGTCTGTCCCAACACATCCACTCTGATCAAGGGAGAGATTTCAAGAGTAGTCTCATCAAGAGACTTTCAGACCTGTTGGGCATCAGGAAGTCCGAAACCACCCCGTATCTTCTTTAAGGAGATCCTCAATCAGAGAGATTCAACTGAACCCTCCTGGATATACTTGGAACTCTAAGTTAAGAACAAAAGCAGCACTGGAGCAAGCATATAGTGGCTATTGTGCATGCTTATAACAGCACCGCCAATGATGCCACAGGTTACTCTTCCTATAGTTTGATGTTCGGACCATAGGCCCGGCTGCCAGTAGACTTGGCCTTCGGGACATCCCTCGACCATACCTTAGCAACTTTCCACAGAGGGTATGTGGATTGGCTGCAGAGACGTCTGAAAACCACCTTTGATAAGGCTCAAGCTGCCTCATATGCCTGAGGACAGAGAAACAAAATAAACTTTGACCTTAGGGTACGAGTGCAGGACCTACAGCCAGATGACAAGGTACTGCTGAGAAACCTGGGTGTCCCTGGAAAGCACAAGTTGGCTAACTGCTGAAAGTCACAGCCCTATGTCGTTTGCAAGCATCTGCCCAGACACCCAGTATATCAAATCCGGCCAGAGGGAAGCACAGGCCTGCTGAAGACTTAGCATCACAATCATCTGTTGCCTCTGTCAGAAGCAGTTCATGTGCCACCACAGCCAGATTTACAGTCCACACCCATGGCCTCTCAAAGATCCCGGCCAGTGACTAGATCTCACTCTGTACCACTCTGTACCACTCTCACTCTGCCAAAGATGAAAACAGCGAGGATGAAGAGAAGATTGTCTGTGGCCATCTCAAATGCCAGGGCCTGCCACCCACCCCCACCCTCTTTCTTCTCCTCCCAAGGTGACTGAGGTGACTCTCAGGCCAGAGGCTCCTTAGTTTGTACCTCAAAGTCCACCTTTTGAAGAGTTGGAAGACCCTCAATCTTCCCTGCTGACAAGAGACCCCTAAGACTTTCCATCCTTCATTGAGGAAGCTGAAGCTGATATTCAGGAAGAAGAAGAGACCAGTGTGCCTGTAACCCCAGAACCTAAAGAACAGCGAGAGCGAAGGGTTATTCACCCGCCCAAAAGACTAACATATGATACTTTGGGTGAAAGCTCTGAGGAGGTCGTTCTCATTGCAAAAAGGACTCTTGAAGAAACTGACCCTTCCACCACAGATTTGGTGGTGGACAATCCCAACTCACTGTCAGGGCTGGGCTCAGCCCTTCCTTCTCTGAGCTGGCCACTCAGCTGTGGGATAATTGCCAGCTCCTATCTCTCCACAGTTACTCAGCTGTTGATGATATCCTGCTCGTCAGTCCTGCCTACTTAAGCTGTCCAGTCCAGAGGATCTCTGCCTTCGCCTTGGTCAACATCACAGAAACAATCTCCTGCGATCCTGTTCAAGACTTGCTTTGCTGACATCCCTTCTGGCTCCAGATCCTGCTTGCTGTTCCACTACATTGATCCCTGACTTCTGGCTTGGCTGACTATCCGTTCCGGTTACTGAACTTTGGCTATGTTTTGACTACGTTTGTTCTTTTTACTTTTATTATTAAACAAGTGTGATTTAACTGTACTTCTGTCTCGGCCTGATTTCTTGGTTTCTGACACTCAGCCCCTGGCACATCTAGCTGGGCTATTCCAGTTAACCTCCCCTCCTATGCTAATTGGTGGGATGTTCCTCTGCCAGGGTTTTATACAGATGTAAATTGTATGGTTTCCTGTGCACACTAACCTGTTTTTTTTCCGTGTGTATATCAAAAGCATGTAACAAGTCATAGACTCTTTACCTCCTTTGGCGGACCAAAGGTTCTTTGGTGGGGGGAGTGTGTAGCGGGGGCTACTCTATCACCCATGGTCCCGCACCTCCCGCCATTCCTGCCAGCGACCGCCAGACTGAATAGACACTGACACAGGCACTCACTGAGGGAGAGCACGCCTGTCAGTCCCTGTGGGGGATTTCTCCCCCTCCCTCTCCTCTTACTGTGTCCCTATTGGCAGGGAGAGGGAGCCAATCAAGCAGCAGCAGAGGACCACGGCCCACAATACAGCCCCATTGATTTCTACAGGGGGTGGAACTACCAAGCCCAGCCTGCTTTGCAAGAAGGGGGGCTAGCTAAAGACTTAAGCTTGTTGGTCTGAGGAGAGATCACCATGAGGCAGGGAGGTGAACGGAGGAGAGACTACAGGCACCCGCTGAAGAACCATGCAAAGAAGGTTCCAGAGACCATCCAGAGACGTTTGAAGTTTGATAAGGGGGGGCTAACCCGTCCATATGTACCACCTAATATCTCTATTTTAAAGTGGAATATCTCTGAAATTATGTGAGATCTAACGTTAAAACCACTTGATCTTACCGGATCTAACGAATATCTATTAGCCTGAATGATTTTTGGCCAGAAAATTAATCACTTAATAAGTCTCTAATTATGTGAGATCTAACATTAAAACCACTTGATCTTACCGGATCTAATGAATATTTATTAGCCTGAATGATTTTTGGCCCGAAAATTTGATAAGGGGGGGCCAGCCCGTCCATATGTACCACCTAATATCTCTATTTTGATGTGGAATATCTCTGAAATGATGTGAGATCTAATGTTAAAACCACTTGATCTTACCGCATCTAATGAATATCTATTAGCCTGAATGATTTTTGGCCAGAAAATTTGATAAGGGGGGCCAGCCCGTCCATATGTACCACCTAATATCTCTATTTTGATATGGAATATCTCTGAAATGATGTGAGATCTAACGTTAAAACCACTTGATCTTACCGGATATAACGAATATCTATTAGCCTGAATGATTTTTGGCCTGAAAATTTGATAAGGGGGGCCAGCCCCTCCATATGTACCACCTAATATCTCTATTTTGATGTGGAATATCTCTGAAATGATGTGAGATCTAACGTTAAAACCACTTGATCTTACCGGATCTAATGAATATCTATTAGCTTGAATGATTTTTGGCCAGAAAATTTGATAAGGGGGGGCTAGCCCCCCCTTCATTAATCACTTAATAAGTCTCTAATTATGTGAGATCTAACGTTAAAACCACTTGATCTTACCGGATCTAATGAATATCTATTAGCCTGAATGATTTTTGACCAGAAAATTTGATAAGGGGGGGCCAGCACGTCCATATGTACCACCTAATATCTCTATTTTGATGTCGAATATCTCTGAAATGATGTGAGATCTAACGTTAAAACCACTTGATCTTACCGGATCTAACGAATATCTATTAGCCTGAATGATTTTTGGCCAGAAAATTTGATAAGGGGAGGGCCAGCCCGTCAATATGTACCACCTAATATCTCTATTTTGATGTGGAATATCTCTGAAATGATGTGAGATCTAATGTTAAAAACACTTGATCTTACCGGATCTAACGAATATCTATTAGCCTTAATGATTTTTGGCCAGAAAATTTGATAAGGGGGGGCTAACCCGTCCATATGTACCACCTAATATCTCTATTTTGATGTGGAATATCTCTGAAATTATGTGAGATCTAACGTTAAAAACACTTGATCTTACAGGATCTAACGAATATCTATTAGCCTGAATGATTTTTGGCCAGAAAATTTGATAAGGGGGTGCCAGCCCCCCTCATTAATCACTTAATAAGTCTCTAATTATGTGAGATCTAACGTTAAAACCACTTGATCTTACCGGATCTAACGAATATCTATTAGCCTGAATGATTTTTGGCCAGAAAATTTGATAAGGGGGGGCCAGCCCGTCCATATGTACCACCTAATAGCTCTATTTTGATGTGGAATATCTCTGAAATGATGTGAGATCTAATGTTAAAAACACTTGATCTTACCGGATCTAACGAATATCTATTAGCCTGAATGATTTTTGGCCAGAAAATTTGATAAGGGGGGCCAGCCCCCCCTCATTAATCACTTAATAAGTCTCTAATTATGTGAGATCTAACGTTAAAACCACTTGATCTTACCGGATCTAACAAATTGCTTCCAAAATAGCTAACTTTTTGGTCTATTTTTTGATAAGGGGGGGCTGATGACGGGTTAGCCCCCCCAGCAAATAACTGTTAATATTGCTTCTTCTGTGTGAGATCTAACGCAAACAACGGTTGATCTAACCTGATCTAACAAAGATCTAACAAACTGCATAAGATTTTTTCAAAAATTTTGATATGGGGGGCTAACCCGGCAGAGGTCTAATTGAGAGATGTTGATACAATCACCTTCCTGTTAAAAAGGATTCCAGGAAGTAACAGCAGAGGGTGATTTCCTTCTCTTCTCTTGTAAAATGTGCAGACTGCAGAGCTGTTACTCCATTACAGAAGAGGAAAGGATCTATTTGTGTCTATTTGTGTTATGTGCCATCTCACAATCTGAGTCACCCCAACCTACAACAGCTCTTGCTCTTAGCATGAAGAATGGAGTTAGATTGTGTGGTTATTAATGTCATCACCCTACTCTGAAAAGGCCTGATTTTAGAGAAAATAGAGCAGTAAAACATGGAGCTTTGCTACAGCAAGCAACAAGAGACCTTGTCATTATTCCATATTGAACCTATCAACAAAAAAAGAATCGGCTTCATAGAACTTTGTAGTGTCTGTTTGTTTCACAAAGAAGTGATCTTATCTTACAAATGACAAATTTGCTTTCAACCTGAATGAAACCCTGAAAAAAAAAGCCGATCGTTCGGTAGGATTTTTATGACAGAAGAGACCCTATTGGTCTCTTCTGTCATAAATGCTTCTTCCTGTCTATCAACATTATTGTACATTGTGCTATGCATGTGCAGATCAGCATATAATTACAGCATGACTTTGTGCAGGGATGATGTCACTTCTGTGTGCATTAACGGGAATGACGTCATCATAACCTGGCCAGTCAGTTGATCTAATGCCCCGTACACACGATCGGACATTCGGACAATAAAATCCATGGATTTTTTCCGACGGATGTTGGCTCAAACTTGTCTTGTATACACACGGTCACACAAATCTTGTTGGAAATTCCGCACGTCCAGAACGCGGTGACGTACAACACGTACAACACGTACAACGAGCCGAGAAAAATAAAGTTCAATAGGCAGTTCTATGCTCTTCTGCTTGATTCTGAGCATGCATGGAACTTTGTGCGTCGGAATTGTGTACACATGATCAGAATTTACGTAACGGATTTTGTTGACGGAAAATTTGAGATCCAGATCTCAAATTTTGTGTGACGGAAATTCCGATTAAAAATGTCAGATGGAGCCTACACACGGTCAGAATTTCCGACAACAAGCTCCCATCGAACATTTTCCGTCGGAAAAACCTACCGTGTGTACGAGGCATAAGAGTCCAACCCGGAAGGAAAACCAGAAGAAGATGGAAGCACCAGTGACAGCTGACATCGCTGGAGGGGATCATTTGACAGGTAAAGCAGTGCATGTCAGTGCATTATGGCATAAAGTTCCCAGGGGCCACTTAAATCTTTCTTTTCAGGATTTAATTCTGCTTTAATCCCAGGTTCACACCTAAGCGTTTTTTTAGTGTGTTTTGCAGTTTGCAGAAACACACTACAGTACCTTTAACATGTTTACGTTTGGTACACGTTCACATCTATGCGTTTTTCAGCCAGTGCGTTTTTGGAAAGGGTCAGGGAAATTTTTTTTCCCGCTGCAGATTGCTTTTTGCATGTAATAGACTTCAATGGACCTGCACCAAAGTGTTGCGTTTATTGATACGCTTTTACATGCGTTTATAGTTTTTTTTTTTACATAACAAACTGTAAATAGAAGGTTGTTAACCAGTTGCCGACCAGCTGCCGCAGTCGCAAAACGACGTACTGGTACGTCGGTTGTTACACTGGCTTTTGCCCGCGGGTCCGGCGGACTCAAAATACCCCTACTCATTAACCAAAAAAAAAGGTGTTGTGTAAAAAATGTCAGTAGGCAATTTTTGACAAGTCCTTTATTTAAAAAATAAAAATAAAAAAACAGTGTCCCCCGATGTAGATCCATTGTCAATCACGATGCCCACCGCCAACGCCGACCCGAAAATAGAAAAAAAACGGTTCACTCCTGCCATCTGCCCGCTCCGCTGTCTGATAGTTCTTAAATACCTAAGAGACAGGGTCACCCGTTGACATCACCAGGTGGCCCTGCCCCCTTGTGACATTGTCGGGCCAGCAAGCCCTAGGCTGACGACTTCACATGAGGGCTGGCCACCTGGTTACATCACTGGGTGGCTCCACCCAATGTTTATTTAAGAACTGTCAGACGACGGAGCAGGCAGACTGTGGGAGCCTGCTGAGAGCCATGTGGCCTAGTTTGGTTTGGGGGGGTGGGGGGTGGTGCTCGCTCATCCCCTTCCTCTCTTGACCTGCTGGGCTGCATGCTCGGATAAGGGTCTGGTATGGATTTTGGCATGCCATTTAAAAAAAAAAATTTGGCCTGGAGTTTCCCTCGTAATCCATACCAGACCCGAAGGGCCTGGTATAGATTGTGGAGGATCCCACCCTGTTTTTTCCCCAATTTTTTTTATTGTCGAAAGTTATTTTTTTTCACATTCAGCTGTCAGCGGGGAACCTGGGGAGTGGCTTCCTGGCCCTCTCCTTAACAACCAGCTATTCACAGTTTGTTAAAGAGAAAAAAAATGCAAAACACATGAAAACTGCATGCATAAATGCATCAAAAACATGGGTTCAAAAACACAAAATGCGCTGGAAAAATGCATCAACCGCAGCCGCATACATGTGACTTTAGGGTTATAAGACAAAAAATGACAAGGTATGTAATAATCTGATTGAACAATCATGTTTACAGTTACCTATGACTAAAGGACTATCTGGAAGGATATCATTTATTGGACTTCTTTCGTAAGCCTTTGCACTACGTAATTGTTGGTGATTGTTAGGCTCCAAGCACACAGGTGTCAAAATACATGTGTTCAGAATTGTGTCTAGAGCCTATTTCTAGATGCATCTGGAATAATATAATGCTTTGCAATTACTGAATTAGTACCTAGATGTTCTGCAGCATCTAGCTGATTTCAGTCTAGTACCATTTACACAAACAAGACATTTCAGCATTGTGGGATTGTTTGCCTGGTTTAATGCAGCTACATGCATGTAAACACAAGTACAACTGTATATCTAAAGAAAAAGAATAAGCTATTGAGCTGACTGGAACCCAACCGTCAATAAACGGGGCACATAAAAGGGTCAGGAGAGTGATAGGGAACACCAGGAAAAATGGATGCAGCTCTTCTCAAATTAGGGCTTGAGTTCCTAATGCACATATAGTTGCCAACAGTCCCGATTTTCCCGGAACAATCCCGATTTTGAGACCCTCGTCTCGATCGGAGGGTGTCCCGAACCGGGATTTTTCCCAGGGAAATCGGGAATGTTTGCATTTTAATTTTTTGGGCAGCCGGCTTCAGCAAAATGGCCGCAGCCGCTACATCGTTCCCCCTTGTGTTCAGTGGAGGGAGGAAGGGGGCTCGATCCGTGCAGCCAATGAATCGGCTTCTCTCTTCACACTGAAATCAGGGTTAGCTGCACGGATCGTCCCCTCCCCTCTCCACTGAACACACGGCGACAGCGGCCACTCATGCTATGTATGTATGATGTTCCTTCTGCTGTAATGGAGGTGCTAAGGGGCGTTATGGGAGGGGAGGGTCTGCACTGAGGGGGGTCTGCAGTGATGGAGGGGGGTCTGCATTGAGGGGGGTCTGCACTGAGGGGGTCTGCACTGAGGGGGGTCTGCACTGATGGGGTCTGCACTGATGGGGTCTGCACTGAGCGGGGTCTGCACTGAGGGGGGTCTGCACTGAGGGGGGTCTGCACTGAGGGGGTCTGCACTGAGGGGGGTCTGCACTGATGGGGTCTGCACTGAGGGGGGTCTGCACTAATGGGGTCTGCACTGAGGGGGGTCTGCACTGATTGAGGGGGTCTGCACTGATTGAGGGGGTCTGCACTGATTGAGGGGGTCTGCACTGATGGAGGGGGGTCTGCACTGAGGGGGTCTATACTGATAGATGGGGGACCGCACTGAGGGGTGTCTGTATTGAGGGGGTCTATACTGATGAGGGAGGTCTACACTGAGGGGGTCTAAATTGATGGAGGTGGTCTATACTTAGTGGGGGGCTCTGTACTGAGGGAGGAGGATCTATACTGCTGGAGGGGCGGCCTGTACTTAGTGGCGGGGGGGTCTGTACCAAAGGGGGACCATAGTTCGTGGAGGGGGGTGACACCAATTTTTTTCCAGCTTTAGTGACGCCACTGGCTCTTGTCTCTGCACCAATTTAACTTTAATGTACAGGAGGGGGGTTAACTATATACAGGAGGAGGGGGGGAAACTATATACAGGAGGAGGGGTGGTTACGTATATACAAGAGGGGGGGTTAGCTATATACAGGAGGAGGGGGGTTAACTATATACAGGAGGGGGAGGGTTAACTATATACAGGAGAGGGGTTAACTATATACAGGAGGGGGGTTAACTATATACAGGAGGGGGCTGGGTTAACTATGTACAAAAGAGGTGAGGGTTAACTATATACAGGAGGGGGGGGGACTATTTAAAGGAGGGAGGGGGTTAACGATTTACAGGAGGGGGGTTAACTATGTACAGGAGGGGTTACTATGTACAGGGGGGTGTACTTTTTGCTATAATAAATATCCCCATTTTTTTTTTTAAAAAGCTAATTTTTTTTCAGTTTTCAGTATTCTTCTACATTTTTTTGGTAAAAAAATCGCAATAAACGTATCATTATTGGTTTGCACAAAAGTTATAGCGTCTACAGTATAGGGGATAGTTTTATAGCATTTTTATTATTATTTTTTTCTTTTACTAGTAATGGTCGGTGATCTGCGATTTTTATCGGGACTGCGACATTATGGCGGACACATCAGACACTTTTGACACATTTTTGGGACCATTGGCATTTATACAGCGATCAGTACTATAAAAATGCACTGATTGCTGTAAAAATGTCACTGGTAGTAAAGGGGTTAACACTAGGGGGTGCTCAAGGGGTTAACTGTGTTTCCTGTGTGTGTTTCTAACTGTAGGAGGAGGGGACTGACCTAGAGGAAATGACGGATCGTGGTTCCTAGCTATTAGGAACACACGATCTGTCACTCCTCAGAGAACAGAACAGGGATTTGTGTGTTTACACACACACGTCCGTGTTCTGCCTCTCATGCCCGCGATTGGTCGTGGCCGGTGGTCATCGCGACTGTCGGCCACGAGCATTGGCACCTACGCAGTGCAGCCGGCGCGCGCCTCCGGCGGCGTATGCGCACCTGCTATCCCGACCCCACGAGCCAAAGTATTGCTACGGCGGCTAGCGGAATCGTGCCGACCTGCCGCCGTAAAGTGACGGCGGCTGGTCGGCAAGCAGTTAAGTAACAATTTATGACTGTAGTTTAAATGTCTTGTTTTCTGTGTTCATAACACTGTACAGCAGGCATAACGCTAAACAAACTACTTACACCCAGACCCATAACCACATGGCAATTTTCTGATATTTTTTGCGGACATGTTAAAATCTGCATTCTTTCCTAGAAATTCTATAAACCCCAAATGATGATTCATTTTCTCAAAGCAGAGGCCCTGGAGAATAAAATGGTGGCTGTTGTATTTTTTTATGTTCCACAATATTTGCACAGCTATACATCAAACACAAATGTGCAGCAAAAATAAAAAAAAAATAACATGAATTATAGTGCAAACAAACCCAATATTGAACCCATTTGCTGGTAAAAGATGGGGTTGCCTCAAGAAAATAGCAGTGTTAATTTTGACATCAAAATTCGATTTTGTTTTAGTCATAGTCTTTTAAAAAATTGCCATTGTAGTTTTAGTCATATTTTAGTCATCCGAATTGTTTTAGTTTTATTTGTATTTTAGTCAAATAAAATCGAATGGGTTTCGTTAAAATGTAATGCAATATTTAACCACTTCAATCCCGGGCACTTATACACCTTCCTGCCCAGACCAATTTTCAGCTTTCAGCGCTATCGCACTTTAAATGACAATTGTGCGGTCATACTACACTGTACCCAAACTTAAATTTTATCATTTTGTTCCCACATATGGAGCTTTCTTTTGGTGCTATTTGATCACCTCTGGGATTTTTATTTTCTGCTAAACAAAATTAAAAAGAGCGAAAATTTTGAAAAAAAAATTTTGTTTCTGTTACAAAACTTTGTAAATAAGTAAGTTTTCTCCTTCACTGATGGGCACTGATGGGGCTGCACTGACGGGCACTGATAAGACGGCACTGATGGGCACCAATGAGGTGGCACCAATGAGGTGGCACTAATGGGCACTGATGATGGGCACTAATATGCGGCACTGATAGGTCAATGATAGGCGGCACTGATAGATGGCAGTGATATGCAGCACTGATGGGTACACATAGGTGGCACTGATGGGCACTGATAGGTGGCATGGATGGGCACTGATAGGTGGCACAGATGGGCACTGATAGGCGGCACAGATGGGCACTGATAGGTGGCATGGATGGGCACCGATGTACACTAATTTATGGTACGGATGGATGCCAATCAGTGTCAAACAATAATGCCTGCCAATCATTGATGTCTATTGTGGGCACTGATTGGCATCCATTGTGGGCACTGATTGGCATCCATTGTGGGCACTGATTGGCATCCCTGGTGGTCTAGGGTGGCATACCTGGTGGTGACATCCCTGGTGGTCCTAGTGGCATCCCTGTGGTCCATCAGGGCATCTGAGGGGGGCTGCGCTGATAATCAATCAGCACAGACCCCCCTGTCAGAGGAGCAGCCGATCGGTTCTCCTCTACTCGTGTCTGACAGACAGGAGTGAGGAAAAGCCGATCAAGGGCTCTTCCTGTTTACATCGTGATCAGCCGTGATTGGACACGGCTGATCACGTGATGGAGACTCTTTACCTAGATTGTTGATGGGGTGTGTCAGACTGACACACCGCAACAACGATCGCCACGATGCGTGCCCCTGGGGGCACGCAGCAGCCTGATATCCTGCTGGACGTCATGTGACATACGTCAGCATATTGAAACCACTTTGCCACCATCATTTTGCTATAAGACGGGCGGGAAGTGGTCTAGAATGGCCAAACACATTATATACTCCTGAAGTAAAAATGTAATCTAATCTAATAATATGTTAATATTTATGGTATAAGGCTCCATGCACACTGAAGCTCATAAACTGACGTTTTCTTTAACAGCCTATAAACTCCCCTATATGTTATCCTATATGTCCGTGCACACATGGACGTTTATCAGCAATGGAGTTTATGGGCTGTTTTCTGAACGCAATAAAATCACGTTCAGGAGTTGTTTCTCTGACCACAAAAAAGGCCAAACGCTTATAAATGCTGGCAAATGTGGATAAACGCTTAAAAACTTGGCTCCCAAGTGTTTAATGTTTTTGATCCATTGAAAGAAAAAAACGCTAACGCTGAAATAAGCTAAAAACGCTAATTAACGCTATTGAAAAAACATTGACGCACTCACTGCAAAGCTACTGCCATTTTTATAACATTATTTTAACATTTAGTGTGCATGGAGCCTTAAGGTTTGAACCTTGTATATAATGGAGTATATACAGTGCCTTGCAAAAGTATTCACCCCCTTGGCTTTTTACCTATTTTGTTACATTACTGCCTTTAGTTCAATGTTTTTTTTTAATCTGAATTATATGTGATGGATCAGAACACAATAGTCTAAGTTGGTGAAGTAAAATTAGAAAAATATATACATAAAACTATTTTTCAGAAATAAAAAACTGATAATTGGCATGTGCGTATGTATTCACCCCCTTTGTTATGAACAAGACAGAGAAAATAAATCACCGCTCAGGAGAACTTGCTTTCAGGTGTGTGTTAGTGAATCCTTCAGAGGAGAGGAGTCCCAGGTGCTGGCTAAATGCAAAATGAAGCAAGGTTTGAAACAGGAAAATCTGGATGCCGCACACCGGATAAAGTTGAAAACATCTTCTTTATTGTAAAACTTGGATCATAAAAAACAGGACAAAAAAAAACAGCTATGAGTAAGCGCTCGAACTAGAGCGCGAAACGCGTCAGCTGTGTCTGTACCACCCGCCTGATTGTCCTGTTTTTTATGATCCAAGTTTTACAATAAAGAAGATGTTTTCAACTTTATCCGGTGTGCGGCATCCAGATTTTCCTGTTTCAAACCTTCCCTTTGTTATGAAGCCCATAAAAAGCTCTGGTGCAACCAATTACGTTCAGAAGTCACATAATTAGTGAAATGATGTTCACCTGTCTGCAATCTAAGTGTCACATGATCTGTCATTACATATACACACCTTTTTGAAAGGTCCCAGAGGCTGCAACACCTAAGCAAGGGGCACCACAACTAAACACTGCCATGAAGACCAAGGAACTCTCCAAACAAGTAAGGGACAATGTTGTTGAGAAGTACAAGTCAGTGTTAGGTTATACATAAATATCTAAATCTTTGATGATTCCTAGGAGCACCATCATATCTATCATAACCAAATGGAAAGAACATGGCACAACAGCAAACCTGCCAAGAGACGGCCGCACACCAAAACTCACGGACCGGGCAAGGAGGGCATTAATCAGAGAGGCAGCACAGAGACCTAAGGTAACCCTGGAGGAGCTGCAGAGTTCCACAGCAGAGACTGGAGTACCTGTACATAGGACGACAATAAGCCGTACGCTCCATAGAGTTGGGCTTTATGGCAGAGTGGCCAGAAGAAAGCCATTATTTTCACCTTCAGCAAAAAAAAAAAAATGGCACGTTTTGAGTTTGCGAAAAGGCATGTGGGAGACTCCCGAAATGTATGGAGGAAGGTGCTCTGGTTTGATGAGACTAAAATTTAACTTTTTGACCATCAAAGAAAATGCTATGTCTGGCGCAAACCCAACACATCACATCACCCAAAGAACACCATCCCCACAGTAAAACATGGTGGTGGCAGCATCATGCTGTGGGGATGTTTTTCAGCAGTTGGGACTGGTAAACTGGTCAGATTTGAGGGAAAGATGGATGGTGCTAAATACAGGGATATTCTTGAGCAAAACCTGTACCAATCTGTGTGGGATTTGAGGCTAGGACGGAGGTTCACCTTCCAGCAGGACAATGACCCCAAACACACTGCTAAAGCAACACTTGAGTGCTTTAAGGGGAAACATGTAAATGTGTTGGAATGGCCTAGTCAAAGCCCAGACCTCAATCCAATAGAAAATCTGTGGTCAGACTTAAAGGGGGTTATTTAGGAAAGGCAAATCCACTTTGCACTACAAGTGCACTGCAAGTGCACTTGGAAGTGCAGTCGTTGTAAATCTGAGGGGTAGATCTGACATGAGGGGAAGCTTTGCTGATTTTATCATCCAATCATGTGCAAGCTAAAATGCAGTTTTTTAATTTTTCTTGCATGTCCCCCTCGGATCTACAGCGACTGTACTTCCAAGTGCACTTGTAGTGCAAAGTGTATTTTCCTTTAGTAAATAACCCCCAAAGATTTCTGTTCACAAGCGCAAACCATCCAACTTGAAGGAGCTGGAGCAGTTTTGCAAGGAAGAATGGGCAAAAATCCCAGTGGTAAGATGTGGCAAGCTCATAGAGACTTATCCAAAGCGACTTGGATGACTTGGTGATAGCTGTAAAAGGTGGCTCTACAAAGTATTGACTTTAGGGGGGGGTGAATAGTTATGCACATTGACTTTTTCATGTTATTTTGTCCTATTTGTTGTTTGCGTCAAACAAAAAAAAAAAGTTGTGGGCATGTTCTGTAAATTAAATTATGCAAATCCTCAAACAATCCATGTTAATTCCAGATTGTGAGACAAAACAGAAAATGCCAAGGGGGGTGAATACTTTTGCAAGGCATGATAATGTGTTTGGCAATTCTAGAGAAATGCTTAAATAATGCATTACATTTTAATGAAACCCATTTGATTTTATTTGACTAAAATACAACTAAAACAACTCAGATGACTAAAATATGACTATAACCACAATGGCAATTTACTCAAAAGACTATGACTAAAATAAAATCGAAATTTGATGTCAGAATGAACACTGCTATTTACTCGAGGCGACCCCATCTTCTTACCAACAAATGGGTTCAGTATTGTGTTTGTTTGCACTAAAATTCATATTGTTTTTTATTTTTCCTGCACATTTGTCTAATAATAATTAAAATCTTTGGTAATAATAATCTAATAATATGTTATTATTTATGGTATTAAGGTTTGAACATGCACTACAGACACAGATTTAGCCGTTGTAATATATAACGTCTTTATAAACAAATTTCATAATGGTCTTCATAAACAAACAAAATGTTGCTTTTTGACAAACAGAAGTGCCACTGTCAAATATATAAAAAAACAAAAAAAAAAACCCTGTAAATTCTATCGGCTATAATGCCATTACACATATCACCTGAATATATTACCAACATTAAATATTAGGAAAAAAACAAACAAAAGCCTTCATTTTTGTTTTATTTCAGCAACTTAGTAGATGACCCCTACTTATTCTTATATGGTAGTGCAGTGGTAATTTTGATGTCAAATTTTGATTTAGTTTTAATCATAGTCTTTTGAGTAAAATGCCGTTTTAGTTTTAGTCATAGTGTTTTGAGTAAAATGCTGTTTTAGTTTTTGTCGTATTTTAGTCATCTGAATGGTTTTAGTTTTAGTCCTATTTTAATTGACTAAATTAACGCTGGTAAATGGATACCAAACATGTCAAGCCTTAAAATCGGTGCTAGGACAAAAAAAAGCGTATAGAATTGTCTGATTAGAGAATAATTTAGGTCCACTTTAAAGCATAACTTTTTTTTTACATGTACATTTTGTGCTGCAACTTTTAGAATCGAGATGCACTGAGGCTATGTTCATACAAGCCCGCATGGTAAAACATGCAGGATCCCTGATAAGGTGGACTGTGCAATCATGAAAGAAAAAAACAGAACATTCCATAGCTCAACTCACCAACCAGTCTGCCAACTGACCAAATTAACCTGTCCAACAGTCTGTGTTAAAAACAGTGGTTTAGTTAGCAGTGCCAGGGCTTTTTTTCAGCGGGAACGCGGGGGAACGCAGTTCCGGCACCTCCAGCACTGAATGTATGTAATAGCATGGGGTGTGGGGTGTGTTGGAGGGTCTATTGATGTTGGCTGCTGGGGGATCTATTGTCACTGGTGGGGATCTGATTTTGTGTAAGGGTCTATTGTTGCTGATGGGGAATCTATTGTTGCTGGGGGGTCCTATGTTGCTGGAAGGGATCTACTGTTGAGGGAGTGGTCTATTTTTCCTGGCCGCTGGAGGATCTATTGATGCTGGCTGCTGGGAGATCTGTTGTTGCTGCTGGGGGGGGGGGTCTAATGTTGCTTGGGTGGATATTTTGTTACTGGGTGTGATATTTTGTTGTGGGTGGTTCACTGTTGTTGCAGGGAATCTATTGTTGTTGGGGTGGAGTCCATTGTTGCTGGGGAAGTCTATTGTTGTGTGGGGATCTATTGCTGGGATTCTATTCCAGGCTGCAGGGGATCTATTTTACTGCTTTTCTTTTTATCATTAACGTGTTCCATACAAATGATTTAGCACCACAAAATGATACTTGGTTCTGTATTCTCTAAAAGGGGCAGTACTGGTAGGTGGGTAGGGGGTGGAATCAAGGGATGGTGGTCAGAGGTGGGTAGGGGCAGAGACAAGGGGTGACTCGGACGGGGGGGAGTTCCTGCACCTATTCTCCGAAAAAAAAGCCCTGGTTAGCACGCATTTGTAAACGCATTCATAAGCTGCAAGGCCTGGTTGGTGAGTTGAGCTATGGAATGTTCTGTTTTTGTCTTTCATGTGATAGCCCTTCCATGTGCTCCTTGCTGTGAAGGCCAGTTATAGGTGGGGGCAGGGGGCCATTTGTTTGTGTAAATATGGTCCGGGGAAACACTGTACACCTTTGCTGCCATTGTGCTCTTGCTGGGTGTCCAGTGTGCTCCTGTTCCTTTAAGGGGGATTGGGCTGCCTCTAGGCCCACCTGCCCCTCGTCTATCCATTTAATGCATGTGCTTCCATTGTGGAGACACTTACAAATTCAGTAGTTTTAGGACTGCAAGCATACACAGGGTGCCGTGAAGAGGCCTTGCAGCTTATGCATGCGTTTGCAAATGTGTGCTAACTAAACCTCTGTTTTTCACACAGACTGTTGGACAAGTTAATTTTGTTGGTTGGCATGACAAGTGTATTCCACTTATTACCTCTTGCTGCTATCCCATTTTACTCCAACCCCTTTTTACCTCTTTATCCTAATTTAACGAGACCACACCATACTACTGGAGTATAAAATGGCCATAACAGCCTTTTTTATTAAACAAACTGAATAAATAACTCCAATAACCTTAAATATATATATATATATACCATATAACTTCAGTGCATACAACATGTTATTAACCGCAATCTGTTGGTCAATGGCGGAGCTACCCACCTTTTACCACATATAAAACCAATACACTGCGGGAACCATTTTTCAACTTGATAGGCCTCCAGCTGTGCCGCTCGGAGACAACCCCTTGCCCGCAGTGTAAACATACCTGTATTCCTTTACGGGAATACACCAGAGGTGCCATACTATCGATGACCCCCCACCCCTTTTTACCACATTTGTTTACCGCTACCATCACCGACCAACAGAAAAACACAGCCACAGCCCGAAAGGATGAAACCTTATCCTTAAGGGCCTCTCCACACCCTCAATGCCCTTTGGATTCCGTCTTGCAGCCCCATGGTCCACAGATCAATCCCCACATCCGTGAGGTGAACACCATCCCTGCGCAAATAAAGGCCTAAATTGATTTCCAGTTCTCTATGCCGTATCACCATGCCCCCTGCTGCACCAAAAACCTCCCCACCACTTTGTTAACACGTATACGTGCTTTGTTAAGCCGTTCAACAGACCTTGCTTTCCGCCAGGTGGTACGTGCCACCATGTTGGACCATAACAGCAGGGTATTGGGAAAAACCCTGCGGATTTATAGCAAATCTGACTTAACATCTGCTATTAATTCTCTGACCGTGCGTACCCCTAAATCATTCCCTCCCGCGTGAATGACCAACACATCTGGTGGTCTGTCTAACCACGCATAACGTTCCACTTCCATAACCACTCTACCCCACATCATACCGGTCTCCCCAGCCACCTGATATATGCCTCTCTCCTCGATATTCCCAGCTGCCACCCATCCGGTCTCGCATCACCTCTCCTGGCCCCCCAACACACATATGAGTGCCCAAGAATCCAAACGAGGCGTGGAGCACCTCCCTCTGAAATGAAAAGATCACAAACCAAGGTGACATCACTTATAATAACCTGAAACAAAATTCCCACGTGTCTGAACACTAACAACCCCCAACAAACCCCCACCCTTTTTTCTCTTTTTTTTTTTTTTTATTCCATTATCAGTTGAGGTCGTATGTAGGTGCGGAACCTTTTCGATTGCCATCTACCGATCCTCCTCACGGATGCCTCATCCAACCCACATATGGCAGCTTCAGTAGCCGCCCCAATGCGGAAGGAGTGTGAAGCGTAATGCCGCGTACACACGGTCGGACTTTCCGGCAGCGGAAAGTCCGCTCGTGTGTGTGCTGGTCCGACGGAAAGCCCGCTCGTGTGTATGCTGGTCCGACGGACCAGATACGACACGAGGCCAGGGTATTGCATCTCGCGCTCGCTGCAATAGGAAAAACAAATTTTCCTATTGCGGCGAGCGCGGGGCATACCAGGCCCTTAGGTCTGGTATGGGTTATAAAGGGAACCCCCTACGCCGAAAAAACGGCGTGGGGTCCCCCCTAAAATCCATACCAGACCCCGATCCGAGCACGCAGCCTGGCCGGTCAGGAAAGGGGGTGGGGACGAGCGAGCGCCCCCCCCCCTCCTGAACCGTACCAGGCCACATGCCCTCAACATGGGGGGTGGGTGCTTTGGGGGAGGGGGGCCGCCCTGCGGGCCCCCCCACCCCAAAGCACCTTGTCCCCATGTTGATGAGGACAAGGGCCTCTTCCCGACAACCCTGGCCGTTGGTTGTCGGGGTCTGCGGGCGGGCCCCCACCCCCTTTCCTGACCGGCCAGGCTGCGTGCTCGGATCGGGGTCTGGTATGGATTCTAGGGGGGACCCCACGCCATTT
This sequence comes from Aquarana catesbeiana, assembly GCF_042186555.1. Lineage (NCBI taxonomy): Eukaryota > Metazoa > Chordata > Amphibia > Anura > Ranidae > Aquarana > Aquarana catesbeiana. Next base: position 183,007,627 of record NC_133336.1, read on the forward strand.
TTTCGGCGTAGGGGGTTCCCTTTATAATCCATACCAGACCTAAGGGCCTGGTATGCCCCGCGACGGGGCTCGCAAGGTGTCAATCTCGCCGATAAAAGCGGCAAGATTGACATCCTTTTCTAGTCCCGTCGCACCTGAGTCACGTTCAAAATGAACGGACTTGTCCGTGTGTGGGCAAGTCCGTTCATTCTGAAAGTCCGCCGGAACTCCGGCGAAAGTCCGTCGGAAAGACGGGCGGACTTAGCCCGCCGGAAAGTCCGGGCGTGTGTGGGCAAGTCCGTCCGTTTTAAAGTCCGGCGCACCTGGCGGACAAAGTCCGTCGGAAAGTGTGCCGGACCAAGTAGGATAGAAAGTCCGACCGTGTGTACGCGGCATTAGCCTTCCCATCCAAACCCAACTTCGTCAAACATTTTCTAAATACTGATACCAATTGAAATTTAGATAAGAAAGACCCATCCTCATGACACAAAAATGGCCCTCCACCCATCGGCCTAACCCGTACCAATTCCTCGACCGCACTTACCGGGCATACCGAGGATCCTGGCAGAGCGAACAACCATATGTCCACACCCTTCCCCTTCTGATCAGTTTTTGACCTCCGCAGTCGCAAACACACTTTATCCCTGTGTGGCCGAACATCCTGCTCCAAAATGCCACCCGCATCCCCCCCGTGCGGGGCTAACCAGTTCCCCAATCCAAAACGCCAACGAAAAAGCTGCTGTAAACAGCAAACATTCATAACTTGAAGAACATATTGACCCCAACTGCCCACAAATGGACACCAGGTTTACAAAAGTGACAGGTCTTCTTGCATCTTTCCTTCTCTGCCCTTTTTTGTACCCCTTGAGGGCTTGCCTAACCCAAAATTCTTTTGTCCAATCCTCCCCCCTTTGTAACTTGAAAAGGAATGACAAAGCCGCCATTTTCTTTTCAATCGATGACACCGCCACCCGTTTTCCATATTTCTGGAAACAAAATACAAGACTAGCAAGCGCACCTCAGCCCCTTCCTTGTCCACCCCAGCTTCTTAGATTAAACCAGCCCATTCTCTCCATACCTTCACATAGGCCATCCAAGTGGACTTACTCACTGACTGCTGGATCCATGCCGCGGCGACTCCAATGCCAGCTCTCAGATCCACTCCGGGCAGGGAATCCCTTCCTTCTCTGCTGCCGGAGCTAGTTCCCTGAACTTGTCCCACTGAAAGCGAGACAGCGAATCAGCCAATGTATTATCAATCCCCGGTATGTGTACAGCATATATAAAGGTATTCAATTGCAAGCACTGCAAAACCAACTGTCGCATCAGTCTGATGACAGGTTGGGAAGACGCTGACATGCGATTGACAACCTGAACAACCCCCATGTTGTCACAATTAAGTCTCAACTTTAAATTCTGGCAAGACCGCCCCCATAACTCCATAGCCAGCACAATTGGAAACAGTTCCAACAATACCAGGTTACGAAGAAACCCCGCCTCCACCCACGATTGTGGCCAAGGTCCTGCACTCCATTGCCCCTGAAAGTATGCTCCGTAACCCGTAGAACCCGCCGCGTCCGTAACTAATTCCACATCGAAGTTACTTACCGGACCTGACATCCACACTGATCTTCCGTTGTACACCGACAAAAATTGATACCATACCTTCAGGTCCTCCCGATGCTCCCGAGTCAGCCTAATAAAATGTGTGGGGGTTTTTACTCCCGCCGTGGCTGCCGACAGCCGCCGACAAAACACCCTACCCATGGGAATGATCCTACAAGCAAAATTTAGCTTACCTAGCAAAGACTGCAGGGTCCTCAATTGCACCTTCCGCATTCCATGGATCTCCCAGATCTCCTTCTGCAAATCCACTAATTTTTCCTGCGGCAACCTGCATTCCATTGCTATGGAGTCAATTACGATGCCCAAAAAACTAATCTCGGTTGTCGGGCCTTCTGTTTTTTCGGCTGCCAATGGCACTCCGAACCTTCCCGCAATGTGTTGCAACGTTTACATTAGATACGCACACACACTGGAGGAAGGAGGACCTACACAGAGAAAGTCATCCAAGTAATGGATAATCGGTGCCGCCTTATCAGTGCCTGTCAGTGCCGCCTTATCAGTGCCCATCAGTGAAAGAGAAAACTTACTTATTTACAAAAAATTTTAACAGAAACAAAAGCAAAACTTTTATTTTTTTCTAAATTTTCGGTCTTTTTTTATTTGTTTAGCAAAAAATAAAAACCGCAGAGGTGATCAAATACCACCAAAGGAAAGCTCTATTTGTGGGAATAAAATGATAAAAATTTAGTTTGGGTACAGTGTTGTATGACCACGCAAATGTCATTCAAACTGCGACAGCACTGAAAGCTGAAAATTGGTCTGGGCAGGAAGGTGTATAAGTGCCTGGTATTGAAGTGGTTAATAAAGCCAAAAAAATCTAAATTTGATGAGCTTCGTGTTCGAGTCGAACATCGGCTGTTCGATCGTTCGCCGAATTGCGAACGATATGGGCCATTCGCGCCAAATTCGTGTGGCGCGTCACGGCCCATAATTCACTGCGACATCGCAGTGCATTGCTGGCTGATGATTGGCCAAGCATGCACTATGACCCGCATGCTTGGCCAATCACAGCGCCATCGGTAGAGAGAGCTGTAATTGGCCAAAGTCAGGGTGGCTTTGGCCAATTATGGGTCAGGGGGTTTAGAACACGCCCCACACTATATAAGGCCGCCTGCACGGCAGCCCTGTGTAGTGTGTTCCGGCGTGCTGAGAGATAGAGAGAGAGAGACAGTGTCATTTCATTTGAGTTAGCTAGATTAGGCAGGACAGTCAGTGAGTTAGCTGCACTTACAGTGTATTGTGTATATATATGCATCCCAGGTGTTGTATGTATATATATATATATATATATATATATATATATATACACTGTATTCAGTTTAGCTAGATCCATTCCTGTTATCTTCTTACTGACAGGCAGGCTTGTCTTGTTACAGTATTTACAGCTACCTGAAGAAAATTGCTGGTGTTCTTTTGATCCTATTAGTACCTCAGTCAGGCAGCTAGACTATTTACAGTTAGTGTAGTGCGTCCTGCGCACAGTGTTCAGCTAAAACTACAAGTTAGTGTAGTGAGACCTCTGCACAGTGTTCAGCTAAAGCTACAAGTTAGTGTAGTGCATCCTGCTCACAGTGTTCAGCTAAAACTACAAGTTAGTGTAGTGAGACCTCTGCACAGTGTTCAGCTAAATCTACAAGTTAGTGTAGTGCGTCCTGCTCACAGTGTTCAGCTAAAACTACAAGTTAGTGTAGTGAGACCTCTGCACAGTGTTCAGCTAAAGCTACAAGTTAGTGTAGTGCGTCCTGCTCACAGTGTTCAGCTAAAACTACAAGTTAGTGTAGTGAGACCTCTGCACAGTGTTCAGCTAAAGCTACAAGTTAGTGTAGTGCGTCCTGCTCACAGTGTTCAGCTAAAACTACAAGTTAGTGTAGTGAGACCTCTGCACAGTGTTCAGCTAAAGCTACAAGTTAGTTTAGTGCGTCCTGCTCACAGTGTTCAGCTAAACCTACAAGTTAGTATAGTGAGACCTCTGCACAGTGTTCATCTAAAGCTACAAGTTAGTTTAGTGCGTCCTGCTCACAGTGTTCAGCTAAAACTACAAGTTAGTGTAGTGAGACCTCTGCACAGTGTTCAGCTAAAGCTACAAGTTAGTGTAGTGCGTCCTGCTCACAGTGTTCAGCTAAAACTACAAGTTAGTGTAGTGAGACCTCTGCACAGTGTTCAGCTAAAGCTACAAGTTAGTGTAGTGCATCCTGCTCACAGTGTTCAGCTAAAACTACAAGTTAGTGTAGTGAGACCTCTGCACAGTGTTCAGCTAAAGCTACAAGTTCGTGTAGTGCGTCCTGCTCACAGTGTTCAGCTAAAACTACAAGTTAGTGTAGTGAGACCTCTGCACAGTGTTCATCTAAAGCTACAAGTTAGTGTAGTGCGTCCTGCTCACAGTGTTCAGCCAAAACTACAAGTTAGTGTAGTGAGACCTCTGCACAGTGTTCAGCTAAAGCTACAAGTTAGTGTAGTGCGTCCTGCTCACAGTGTTCAGCTAAAACTACAAGTTAGTGTAGTGAGACCTCTGCACAGTGTTCAGCTAAAGCTACAAGTTAGTGTAGTGCGTCCTGCTCACAGTGTTCAGCTAAAACTACAAGTTAGTGTAGTGAGACCTCTGCACAGTGTTCAGCTAAAGCTACAAGTTAGTGTAGTGCGTCCTGCTCACAGTGTTCAGCTAAAACTACAAGTTAGTGTAGTGAGACCTCTGCACAGTGTTCAGCTAAAGCTACAAGTTAGTGTAGTGCGTCCTGTTCACAGTGTTCAGCTAAAACTACAAGTTAGTGTAGTGAGACCTCTGCACAGTGTTCAGCTAAAGCTACAAGTTCGTGTAGTGCGTCCTGCTCACAGTGTTCAGCTAAAACTACAAGTTAGTGTAGTGAGACCTCTGCACAGTGTTCATCTAAAGCTACAAGTTAGTGTAGTGCGTCCTGCTCACAGTGTTCAGCCAAAACTACAAGTTAGTGTAGTGAGACCTCTGTACAGTGTTCAGCTAAAGCTACAAGTTAGTGTAGTGCGTCCTGCTCACAGTGTTCAGCTAAAACTACAAGTTAGTGTAGTGAGACCTCTGCACAGTGTTCAGCTAAAGCTACAAGTTAGTGTAGTGCGTCCTGCTCACAGTGTTCAGCTAAAACTACAAGTTAATGTAGTGAGACCTCTGCACAGTGTTCAGCTAAAGCTACAAGTTAGTGTAGTGCATCCTGCTCACAGTGTTCAGCTAAAACTACAAGTTAGTGTAGTGAGACCTCTGCACAGTGTTCAGTTAAAGCTACAAGTTAGTGTAGTGCGTCCTGCTCACAGTGTTCAGCTAAAACTACAAGTTAGTGTAGTGCGTCCTCCTCACAGTGTTCAGCTAAAACTACAAGTTAGTGTAGTGAGACCTCTGCACAGTGTTCAGTTAAAGCTACAAGTTAGTGTAGTGCGTCCTCCTCACAGTATTCAGCTAAGTTATTTTTTTGCGAGCTCTGCACAGTGTTCAGCTAAAGCTACCTGTAGAAGGTTGGTGGTGTTCTCATACTACAGGCAGGCAGTTGATTTTGCTAGCTGCAGTATCAGTACATATATATATATATATATATATATATATATATATATCCCAGATTAGTACAGCTACAGGCCATTAGTATGTCTGGAAGGCCAACAAGGAGAGGCAGACAGTCACAAGCCAATAAAATAGGGCAAGCAGGCTCTGTGTCTAGTGCTGGTCGTGGAGACGGTGCATCCTCATCAGCACGTGGCTGTGGGACACGCTTGCCTTTTTTTCAGCAGCTGGCTGTGTTGAGCCGCAAAATGCGGAAGACTTGGTCGAGTGGATGACCAAGCCGTCCTCCTCATCCTCTCTCACCCATGCTCAGGGGTACTTTGTCTGGCAAAGCAGCGGCCTCTTCCCTCGGCTCAATGTCATCAGTGACTCCTTCCCTAGCCCCACCATGTCCTCCTGAGGAGTCCCTCGAACTGTTTGACCACAGTGTTGGGTACATGCTCCAGGAGGATGCCCAGCGTTTGGAAGGCTCTGATGATGATATTGAGCTAGATGAAGGCAGTAACTTGAGCATGGACAAAGGGGGTGCCCAAGAAGGACAGCACTCTGGCAGTCATGCTCCCCTGCTGCAGCATACTGCCAGGTTTGCTCCAGTGATGAGGAGGGAGGGGATAATGAGGCCACTGACTTAATGTGGGTGCCTGATACGAGAGAGGAGGAGGAGGCGGCACATCACCAACGAGGCAGGATGCCCTCCAGGGGCCAGCCTAAGGGCAGCACACTGACTGCATCACACCCCAAAGCTCCGCATGTGCAGGGCACTGCAGTCTCTGCGCGTTATTAAAAAACTTCTTTGGTGTGGGCCTTTTTTGAGACAAGTGCATCAGATCGCACCGCTGCTATTTGCAACATATGTCTCAAGCGTATCTCGCGTGGCCAAAACATCTCCCGCTTGGGTACCACATGCTTGACCAGACATATGTTGACCTGCCATGCAGTTCGTTGGCAAGCGTATCTAAAAGACCCACACCAAAGAACAAAGAGGACCTCTCCTTGCTCCTCATCAGCTGAGATCTCCAACCTCACTATACCTTCAGTCCTCTCTGAGACCTGTATTGAGAGGAATGAAGGTGTAGAATTAGGTGTGTCACAGCCAAGTACTTGTGGGCAATCTGCTTTCGGTACACCGACGTCAGATTGTACCAGGCAAATTTCCCTGCCCCAGCTGCTGCACCGCCGAAAGAAGTTTGCTCCCAGCCATCCACATGCCCAGCGGTTGAATGCTAGGTTGGCAAAATTGCTAGAACTTCAACTGCTGCCTTTTCAGTTGGTAGACTCTGCCCCCCTCTGTGAGTTTGTGGAATGTGCGGTTCCTCAGTGGCAGGTACCCAAACGCCACTTTTTCTCATGGAAGGCGATTCCGGCTCTCTACCGGCATGTGGAAGGCAATGTCTTGGCCTCGCTGGACAGGGCGGTCAGCGGTAAGGTGCATATTACCGCTGACTCATGGTCCTGCAGGCATGGACAGGGACGTTACCTAAGTTTCACGGCGCATTGGGTGACTCTGCTGGCAGCTGGGAAGGATGCAGGACAAGGTGCAGTAGTGTTGGAGGTTGTTCCGCCACCACGCCTCCAAAATGCCACTACTAATGATTGTGACACACCTCTCTCCTCCACCCCCTCTTCTTCTTCCTCCATGGCCTCTTCCTGTGCTTTGTCCTCAGAACCAGTGGTGCTCCGTAGGCGTTCAAGGGGCTACGCATGTACGCAGGCCAAAAGATGCCATGCGGTGCTTGAGCTGGTGTGCTTGGGGGACAGGAGCCACACTGTGGCAGAGGTTCTGTCAGCTCTGCAGGGGCAGGTTCAGAGGTGGTTGATGCCACGCCAACTTAAGGCAGGAATGGTGGTTTGCGACAATGGCACCAACCTCCTCTCTGCCCTCCGACAGGGACAAATGACCCATGTGCCCTGTTTGGCTCACGTCCCTAACTTGGTGGTGCAGCGGTTCTTGGGCAGGTACCCGGGCTTACAGGATGTCCTGAGGCAGGCCAGGAAAGTCTGTGTGCATTTCCGCCGGTCATATATGCCAGTGCTCGGCTGGCGGACCTCCAAAAGGAGTTTAACCTGCCCAAGAACCGCCTAATCTGTGACATGCCCACCAGGTGGAACTCAACGTTGGCCATGCTGCAGCAGCTGCACACGCAGTAGAGGGCCATCAATGAGTACCTGTGCGACTATGGCACCAGGACAGGGTCAGGGGAGCTTGTTTTTTTTTTTTTCCCACACCAGTGGGCCATGATCAGGGATGCATGAACTGTCCTGTCACCATTTGAGGAGGCCACGAGGATGGTGAGCAGTGACTGTGCATGCATCAGTGACGCTGTCCCCCTTGTCCACCTGTTGGAGCACATGCTGCATGGAATAATGGACAGGGCACTTGAGGCAGAACAGAGGCAGGAAGAGGAGGACTTCCTTAGCTCTCAAGGCCCCCTTTATCCAGACAGTGTTCCTGCGTGCCCGCCGATCACACAGGAAGAGGACGAGGAGGAGGAGGAGGAGGATTGTGTCAGCATGGAGGTGGAGCCTGGCACTCAGCAGCAGTCTTTAAGGGATCAGTCCCAAGAAACACATGGACTTGTACGTGGCTGGGAGGAGGTGGCTGCGGACCATGTCATCCTTAGTGACCCAGAGGACTCCGGACCGAATGCCTCAGCAAACCTACGCTGCATGCCCTCCCTGATCCTGCAAAGCCTGTGTAAGGATCCTCGTATTCGTGGTATCAAGGAGAAGGACCAATACTGGCTGGCAACCCTCCTTGATCCACGTTACAAGGGTAAGGTTGCGGACCTTATCTTGCCGTCGCAGAGGGAGCAGAGGATGAAACATCTTCGGGAGGCCTTGCAGAAAGGTTTGTGCAATGCGTTCCCAGAGACTGGGAGGTTACAAACTCCTGTTTCTGGACAACGTGTTGCTGAGGCTTCGGTCAGTCAAAGAAGGAGCGGTGGAGAAGGTGGCCGTCTGACCGATGAGTTCAGACAATTTTTTAGTCCGCAGCCCCAAGGTATGATCGGTTCCAGCAACCATCGCCAGCGTCTGTTTTACATGGTGCAGGAATACCTAGGGGCAAGATCTGACTTGGACACCTTTCCCACCGAAAATCCTCTGGGTTACTGGGTCTTGAGGATGGATCACTGGCCAGAGCTTGCACAGTATGAAATTGAGCTACTGGCCTGTCCTGCATCCAGCGTTCTTTCAGGAACACACATTCAGTGCTGCTGGAGGCTTTGTAACTGATCACAGGGTGCGTCTGTCCACCGACTCGGTCGATCGACTGACCTTCATAAAAATGAATCAGTCTTGGATCACCACCAGCTACCAAGCACCTGATGCTGATGTAACCGAATAATTTTTTTTGAAATCTCAGATCCCTTCAAAGACTGCCTATGCTGATGCTGAGTGACTATCCTAAATAATTATCCTCTTCCTCAATGATCACGCTGATAGCTTGTAAGAACATTTTTGGTTCTGGGCACCGTCACCAGTGCCTAAGGCCCAATTTTTCAGCCCCTGTTTAACAGGGGCGTGTAATTACAATTTTTGATGCAATACTTTGCAGCAGGGCTCCTTCCTGCATTCCAACTAGAGTATCTGTGAGGGGTTGCAGTGTTGTGGCACCAGCACCAGTACCTAAGGCCCAATTTTTCAGCCCCTGTTCAACAGGGGCATGTAATTACAATTCTTGATCTAATATTTCAAAGCAGGGCCCGTGTCTGTGCCCACCAAGAGCGAGTGAGAACTTACAGTGTTGTGGCACCAGCACCACCACCACCACCAAAGGCCCAATTTTAAGCCCCTGTTCAAAGGGGGGCATGTATTTACAATTCTTGATCTAATATTTCACAGCAAGGCCCATTTCTGCGCCCACCAAGAGCGAGTGAGCACTTACAGTGTTGTGGCACCAGCGTCACCACCACCACCAAAGGCCCAATTTTTTTGCCCTTGTTCAACAGGGGCATGTAATTACAATTCTTGATCTAATATTTCACAGCAGGGCCCGTTTCTGCGCCCACCAAGAGCGAGTGAGGACTTACAGTGTTGTGGCACCAGCACCACCACCACCAAAGGCCCAATTTTAAGCCCCTGTTCAACAGGGGCATGTAATTACAATTCTTGATCTAATATTTCACAGCAGGACCCTGTGAGGGCTTACAGTGTTGTGGCCTCAACAACACCTAAGGCCCAAATTTCTGCTGAGTATATAGGGCAGGCCCCTACTTTCAAACATCCAACTTACAAACGACTCCTACTTGCAAACGGAAGGAGACAACAGGAAGTGAGATGAAATCTACCCCTAGGAGGGGAAATTCTCTCCTGTAAGAGTTAATATGGGAAAAACTTTTCTCCTTTCCACTGATGCTTTATCACCAATCCTTGTTTCACAAAAAAACCCAAATTTTCAAAAAACATTTGTCATTGGAACAAAAAGTGAGGTGAAATCTTCTGAAGAGGAGCACAGACAAAAAAACAAATGTCACAGGGGTGATAACCCTTCCCTGTGTTTTCCAAAAAGCTTAAAAAAGATTTTTTGGCTGGAGCTAAACATGTTAAAAATGTACCCGTTCAAAATTACAAACAGATTCTACTTAACAACAAACCTACAGTCCCTGTCTTGTTTGCACCGCCTGTATACTGCTGTTCAGAGTATATAGGGCCTGGTGGCCAAACACCTTTCCTTTTTTTTTATTTGGGTGTGGGGTTCCCCTTAATATCCATACAAGACCCAAAGGGCCTGGTAATGGACTGGGGGGTACCCATGCCGTTTGTCTCACTGATTTTCATTCATATTGCCAGGACCCGACATTACATTAAACCTGCAAGCAGTTTTAAATGACTTTTTTTCCTTTTAAAAATGACATTTTGTGCAGGGACTGTTCTAAGCACGGGAAACACGCGCCACTTTACAGGCATACTACAGACACCCCCCAGGTACGATATTTAAAGGAATATTTCACTTTTTTTTTTTTTACTTTAAGCATCATTAAAATCACTGCTCCCGAAAAAACGGCTGTTTTTGAAAGGTTTTTTTGGATTAATACATGTCCCCTGGGGCAGGACCTGGGTCCCCAAAACCCTTTTTAGGACATTACCATGCAAATTAGCCTTTAAAATGAGCACTTTTGATTTCGAACGTTCGAGTCCCATAGACGTCAATGGGATTCTAACGTTCGTGCGAATTTTAGGTCCGTTCGCAGGTTCTGGTGCGAACCGAACTGGGGGGTGTTCGGCTCATCCCTACCTGTGATGTATTTCAGTTATCTTGCAAACCTGGCCTGTTAGTGAGTCCTGAGAACAGGCGTTGAGAACCACTGCTATAGAGGTACTCTTGATGAAAGCAAGAATTGGCCTTGCTGTCAAAAGTTGCAATTATATGCAACTGTCAAACAGGTGCGGAAAAATTTGTCTTTGGGTGTTAATTGTGCCCAGGAAACTTACACCAAAAATACTCTTCCAGATGAAATCAACACCCACAACACTAGGCAGCCTAGAAGTCCTGCAGAGATTCCACATCCCAAAAACACTTAATCGCGACATTGGCATCAGGGGCTTCATAGCTGCTGGTAATCCAGTACTGATTCATTTTGATAAAAGTCAGATGGTCCACAGAGTCTAGGGACAGACACGTTCTATGATCAGTAAGAAAACCTCCTGCAGCACTAAATGCCCGTTCTTAAAGCACGCTGGATGCAGGGCAGCCCAGCAGCTCAATAGCATACTGGGCAAGTTCTGGCCAGTGGTCTATTCTCATGACTCAGTAAACCAGTGCATCATCGACTGGAATCTGCATCTCTGTTTTTGCCCCCAGATAATCGTCCACCATGTTATGCAGACGCCGCTGGTGGGATGTGAAAGCTGACAGCCCTGGGCAGCGAGGACTAAAAAAAATTGAGAAATGCATTACTTAGGCGGCCGCCTTCTCCACCGCTCCTCTCTTGACCAAAATTTTCCATGACACTGTAACCTACTAGAATCGGAAAAATTGTTTGTTAAACTCCTCTTTATGGTGTACTCAAGAGATTTCATCTTCTGCACTCTCTGTGGGGACGGGATGACCCTATGCTGCATGTACAGCCGCTGCAGCATTGTCAAAGTCCAGTTCCATCTGGTGGGCATATCACAAATCAGGCGGTTTATGGGCAGGTGGAATTCCCGCTAAATTTCAGCCAACCGAGCACTGGCTGTGTATAATTGCCTAAAAAGGCTACAGACTCTTCTGGCCTGCTTTAGTAGATCCTCCAACCCTGGGTACCTATTTAGGAAATGCTGCGCCACCAAATTAAGGACATGTTCCAGGCATGGCACATGTGTCAACTTTCCCTGTCTAAGGGCGGACAGGAGGTTTGTGACATTATCACACACCACCATTCCTGGCTCCAGCTGATGTGGTGTGAACCACCTTTGGGCCTGTCCCTGCAGAGCTGCAAGAATCTCTGCTCCGGTGTGGATCCTGTCCCCTAAACACAGCAGCTGAAGCACTGAATGGCACCTTTTAGCCTGACTCATTCAATAGCCCTTTGAACGCTTAGGGGGTACTTGAGGTTCATAGGACAATTCAGCAGAGGAGGGCATGGAGGAGGAGGGGTAGATTTGACAAATCTCACATCATCACCAGCTGTATGGAGATGTGGGGGCACAACAAGCTGCAGCACTGAGCCCTGTCCTGCATCCTTTCGAGTTGCAAGCAGAGTTACCCAGTGTGCTGTGAACAAAATATATCGCCCCGGTCCATGCTTGCTGGACCACATGTCAGCAGTAAAGTGGACTTTGCAGCTGACTGCCTTGCCCAACGATGTAACAAACATTGCTTTCCACGTAATAGTAGAGAGCTGGAATGGCCTTACGTGAAAAGAAATAGCAACTGTGAACCTGCCATTGTGGCACAGCACATTCTGCAAATTCACAGAAGGGGGCAGAATCCACCAGGTGGAAAGGCAGAAGTTGTAGAGCCAGCAGCTTTGACAAGCTTGCATTTAGACTGGACATGTAGGTGGCAGGGACTGTATTTCTTTTTCTGCTGCAGCAGATGGGGCAGAGAAATTTGCCGACTATAGTCTACAGCTGCTGGTGTGCTGCTGGTAGATGTGCTGTCAGGACCTGGGACACCCTGTGCTATACCATCATCCCTGTCAGTGGAGGCTGCTGAGAGGTCATGAGGTATAGCAGGGACAGACTGAGGTGAGTAAGGAGGAGGGACAGATTTGTGCCCCTTTTGTGTGGCTTTTAGGTGCTCTTGCCAATGGGCTGAGTGGTGGGAGGTTAAATGCCTTGTCAAGCATGTGGTGCCCAAACGGCTGGTGTTTTTGCCACGCTTGATGTGCTTGAGACAAAGATTGCAAATAGCAAACGTGAGATTTGCTGCACATGGACTAAAAGGCCCAGACAGCTGAGCTGTGGGAAGTGGACCAGGAGATAAAAGCTCCACAATGTGATGGAATAGTGTGGCTGCTCTCTACTCTTCCATGATGGCTGCCTTGTTGGGGTTGTGCCCACCCTCACTTTCCTCCTCTGCTCTATCTGGCACCCAAGTCGAGTCAGTGACTTCATCATCATCAACATCATTATCTCCTCCATCCTCATTACCACTGGAGACAACTTGGCAATACGCTGTGGCTAGGGGAACATGAATGCCAATTTGTACACCAGTGTTCTCCCCTCTCTGTAGGCTCATGTTCCTGCCTTCCTCAACCTCAGAACCAACATCTGGTCAATTTAGATAGGAGCCAATTAACCTACCAGCATTATTCAAAAAATAAAGTAGGTGCTATTTTGATACATAAATCCTCTAATAATTTGTACTTGTATCCATGTGATTGTGACCTTAAATACACTACAGATATCATACACTGCAGTACTGTGCAATAAATTGTGAAACAATATCTAAACTCCAAAAAAATTCTGAAAACCTCCAAAAAAACACTGCAAATATTATAATCAGCAATATCATACAATAATTATTATGTGAACGTCCCATTGGTGAAAAAAGTATATGCAAAATGCCAAAAAATAAATAAAATTTTTTTTTTGTTAAATGTAAAAATATAAAAATTAAAGTCCCTCTATTAAACGATATCAACATCAGAATCTGTGTATTTACACTTTTTTCAAATTCATCCCATCCACCGTGCTGCTTTAGTGAAGTGATTAAACACAGCTCCTGGAAAAGAGTGCTCCACAATCAATGATGCAAATAACGCACTCACTAGAGCCCTGAGGCCCGCTGGACCACCACACGTATATTTATATAGCCAAGATAACCAGCATGGAACTCCATATCAGCATTTCTTCATCCCACGGGTATTCTCTCCCCTCAGTAGAGAGAGAGTATCACAGCTCCAGGTGGGTCAGATCAAGGTAAAAGGCATCTCCTTCAGTCTAGAAGTCCAGGTGCTGGCAATGCTATGGCAGTTAGACATCAAAGAAATTCTGGACAGCAGCACTCCAAAAAATATTTGCCTTTATTCAATAAGGTGTCATCCAAAATACAGGTCACAGCAAAGTGGAACAAAGCTTACGCGTTTCGCACTACAAGGAGTGCTTAGTCAGCTATGACTAGGATGTGCATCAATCACCCAAAAAGGAAATTACAGGGTAATCGTGCAACACAGTTTTTTTCACATTTATTTGTTTATTTATACATTTAGGTTATTGAAGATAAAAAAAAAAAGAGAAAGAAAATGCACAATACGCAAATAGCAGATACAACTGCACATTGAATACAACGTATCAGTACAGCAATCATGTAGATTAGAAATTATCTTGATTAACTTATAAGTGAGTGGAAAACTCATGAAAGGTTATAACCAGCTATATAATGAGAATTATCTATGAATAATATACATGATTGTGGTATCACCAGCATTACCAGTCAAAGATCCTAAAGAGGATGAGTGAATTGAGTATGCCAAGATTGACCTTAAAAATGCTAAATTCACCATTACACTTTGCCGTTGACAATAATCAACAAAAAGAAACAAGGAGTAGTGAGTAGGGTGAAAAGAAGAATAGGAAGGAATTACAGATAGATATAAGAGTGTTCACATGTAGCATTAGTTAAAAATGTATGGATTTTTGGAAATCACAATTTCTCCAGATCCCACCATGGCTATTCTAAACCTAAAACCTTACCAGGCTCACTCACACTCAATTTCTTTTATTTATCCAACTAAGTACTGCAGCCAAACAAACCATTGCCAAGGCATGGAAGTCTCAAACTAATCGTGAACGAAGCTAAACACAGAATGAATAAAGCACTCATACAAGCAAAGATGACAGCTATTGAAGATAATAAAATTGATCTATTTAATAAGATATGGCAACCATGGGTCAAACACTACTTTCCTGCTGACTTTGACCAATCTTTGTTATTACCACACAAGGTTATATAATATATCCACAAAATTTAATTGTATATATGCCATGAGCCAGGACGCCACCCCAGGTTCCCCTTTCCTTCTCTCTTTCTCCCCCCCCCCCTTTTCTTTTTTTTGTTGTGTAATATTTTCTAGGGTATATACTGTTTGAATATATGAGATACATATTCTTTTCATACTTTTTCTATTGCTCATCTTACAACTAGACAACTATATCTAGCCAAATCATTTTATGTTTTCCTTTATTTCTATGCCATACTTAAAATGTGTATAACACAATAACAGTTGTAAGACGGTTCTATGTATAATATTATACTGTAAAGCTTCTGGAAATATGTGATATGTATCCATGTATTATATTCTTTTATTCTTTTTTCTTTCTTTCTGAAAACTCAATAAATATATTTAACAAGAAAAATGTATGGATTTGGCCTCATCATGGTCCTTAGAGTAGTGGAACGTAAACCAAGGTTGCCAGGTTTTCTGGTATCTTTCTATTCTGCCGTTGTCTTGTGCTAGGGTATCCTCCATTTCGCAAACATCTCTGACTTTATTTAGCCAATCCGAGATGGAGGGCACCCGAGTAGATTTCCAATGCAGTGGTATCAAAGTTTTTGCCGCGTTTAGGAGATGTTTAGACAGTGAGTTCTTGTATTTTTTGAGAGTGAAGTGATTGATGTGTAACAGACAAAAGTGGTGTGAATAAAGTAAGTGGTGATTGCGCTGTGATAAAAGGGGAAGGAAGGAGGAGGAAGGGGAAGGGGCTAGCTCAAATGTATAGAGAGGTGAATGAAAAATGAAAAAATTATACAAAATATAAAGGTATAATGAGCATGAGGGCTAGTATCATACTAGCACATAAAAATATTGTAAATACTGAAACAGAAGAAAAGAAAAATCTCAGTGCAAAAGGGCTAGTATCATACTAGCACATATGTGGTAACTCAGCAAATACTTATCAAAAGAAAAATCTCAGTGCAAAAGGGCTAGTATCATACTAGCACATATGTGGTAACTCAGCAAATACTTAATGGTGACTCCAAGTAAATAAATAAATGGTGAACAGTCCCACCGCCTTGTAGTACAAAGTGCTCAAACAATGAGTCATCAGTTCCAAAAGGCAAAATGAAAAAATTATACAAAATATAAAAGTGTGATGAAATGTAATAAAGTGCAGTCTCATGAGCACTAAATCTGAATAAACTGAAGAAACAAAATAGCCTAAAACGTATAAAAAGCTATAACATGAGTGACAAATACAGTGTGGGTACAAAAAAAATTGAACCAAATAAAAATATATAAATCAAACAAAGTCCATGTGCATGAGGGCTAGTATCATACTAGCACATAAAAAATATTGTAAATACTGAAACAAAAGAAAAGAAAAAATCTCAGTGCAAAAGGGCTAGTATCATACTAGCACATATGTGGTAACTCAGCAAATTCTTATTAGTGACTCCAAGAAAATAAATAAATGGTGAACAGTCCCACCACCTTGTAGTACAAAGTGCTCAAACAATGAGTCATCAGTTCCAAAAAGGCAAGTCCACAAGCCACAGGGAAGGGAAAAAAGTCTTCAGTGGGGACACCTCTGTGCTCCCAAGCAGCTCACCTTACTGCTGCAAGACAACAGCTTGTAATCCAGTAACAAATCACCCGCAGGCAAGGGTCCCATCCAGTAGTTCAGGCGATTCGGGTGGTGGGTGTGCAGGATGGTATATAAAAAAACATAAGCAGACAGTATATAGTATAACTCCGTGGCGGCCACAACGGAAAAAGGGGACAGGACACAGAAGGGGGATGCACTCACTTTTGTAAAATAAGTGTGGGCGTCAATCCAACGAACGCAGAGTTCGTATACCTCAAAAGGGTGTCTTCAAACCGTCCCCGTTTCCTCAATGCTCGTCACAATGGGATGAATATATGTGGAGTGTTGGAAGAGAGTGCACATAGCGTGATCCCGTATATAAATCAGTTTATTAGGTTAAAAACAACATGGTGCACCTACATTTACCAGAAGGCTATAGTAAAAAAAACATCCACGAGCGCCAAGCTCGTATCCTATCGTCAGTCTGTGACAGTTCCCGTGCTCCAATCCTGACGCGTATCGTCACGTCACGTGACGTGTTGATACTCTGGTGGACCGCAGGTGACGTCAAATCCGTTCGTCCGTTTGTCAGTGGAATGCACGATGGGATTTGGTGAAACAGACGGCGCCTTTGTCTGTACTATCTGGCGGTAGCGTTGTGGATTGAACACATAGATATACACAGATATGCTGATCGAGCTGGTGCCGGTCTAGGCACTGTGATATGTAAGCGCATATTATTGGGGGAATTGTTTTGTAAATGTGACTTCCTGGTGACCAGAAATCACATGCTCCGGTCACTAAGAAAATGCAGTCGGACCGGAAGTCACATGCTCCGGTCACTAAGAAAATGACGCCGGACCGGAAGTCACATGCTCTGGTCACTAAGAAAATGACGCCAGGCCGGAAGTCACATGCTTCAGTCACCAGGAAAATTACGCCAGACAGGAAGTCGCATGCTCCGGTCACCAGGAAAATTACGCCGGACAGGAAGTAACATGCTCCGGTCACCAGGAAAATGACGCCGGACAGGAAGTCACATGCTCCAGTCACCAGGAAAATGACACCAGGCTGGAAGTCACATGCTTCAGTCACCAGGAAAATTACACCGGACAGGAAGTCACATGCTCCGGTCACCAGGAAAATTACTCCGGACAGGAAGTCACATGCTCCGGTCACCAGGAAAATTACGCCGGACAGGAAGTCACATGCTCCGGTCACCAGGAAAATTACACCGGACAGGAAGTCACATGCTCCGGTCACCAGGAAAATGACGCCAAACAGGAAGTCACATGCTCCGGTCACCAGGAAAATTACCCTGGACAGGAAGTCACATGCTCTGGTCACCAGGAAAATGACGCCAAACCGGAAGTCACATGCTCCGGTCACCAGGAAAATTACCCTGGACAGGAAGTCACATGCTCCGGTCACTAAGAAAATGACCCCAGACCAGAAGTCTCATGCTCTGGTCACCAGGAAAATGACGCCGGACCGGAAGTCACATGCTTTAGCGCGAAACGCATTACCTTTTTTATGTTCCTGTCATACCTGTGATGTGATTTTAATGCTTCAATAAAGATGCCAATGAGTGCAGAAATTAAAAAAACAAAAAAAACAATAGATACCAAGCAGTGCAGCAATATTCCGGATTTTGCATGTTACTGAATCTCACAGACGAGCTGTGCAGCACCCTGGGTTCCAGTTCACAACATGTGAGAGTCACTCACCTAGAGCGTCATTTCCTTGGCCTGAGTGTATTTTGTGTTTATATAAAGCAGCTGGTTACTTTTACGGGTCTATATTAAATTTTTTTTATGATTTAATAATAGGGGTTTTTTTGGATACAAGTCCCCTTTACAGCTTATAGAAGGAGGGTTTCATGAGAATAAGGTGGTTTGTGTTGAACTAACACTTTTAAAGGGCTGTCTGGAGGAAGGGGTTACATTTGTCTCCTAATATTTTCGGGGCAAATCCATTTCTCCTGCTGCCGTGCATTTTAAAAGTGTCCCTGTAAGAGTCCCAGCACTGTATTGCAATGCTTGAATAGCCTGCAGCCTTTATTTTTCTTCTTGTCAGAAACTCTGGCTTACATGAAATGTGATAGTCCAAGTATTAGCTGAACGACTAACACACACCCAAGAAGGAAAAAAAAAGCCAGCCAGTGCAACAAACTCAGTACGACTGTGATTGGCTTCAGAAATCATCAGACACTCTTACGTCCTCCCAACCTTTACCCTCCCCCCGCACAGTGCTGAAGCTCTATTGGTGTTTCGTATAGTCGCAGTATTTCCTGTTTTGCTGCTACATTGCAAGTGAAAGCGTTCTTCATTTCCTGCTTCTTGCTGTAGTTATACACAGGACGAAAAGTCACCATGTTCCTCCGTCGGCTCCAGCTCTTATTTAAAGAAAAGATGTCTACACTCCAGGTGAAGTCCCACTATGGACTCTCCCATATGGTAAGATCACGGAGACGTGTCTCAGTAATGATTGTGCTACTTGGGGATTGATCCATAGGGGTTGTGACCTGTTAGATTTTTTTTCTTTTCCTGCAGTCCTTAGGCTGAACAAGAAAAATCTACATGTGTATGGCCAGATTCAGAGAAGGCCTTCATCAGGGCTTAAAAACTAGAGGAGGGGACACTGAAGCAGAGAGAAGTACAGACCAGACTGAGTGTGTGTGGGACTGACAGATAGAGGAGAGTGAGGTGGAGAGGAGAGGGACAGGCTGTGTAGGTGTAGATGGAAGGAGACGAACGCCAAACAGTGAAGAGGAAGGGCAGGTTGGGAGCAGTGAGTATTTTAGAGCTGACCGCTAGGGGGGGGGAGGAGTTCCAGGGTGGAGCTGATCACAAAAAAACTTGTCAACACTTGAGGATTTAAAAGCTCCTTTACATCTTCTGGGAGCATCACTCCTGTTATCATACATTACTATACATCTAAAATGGATCTCCCCATCCCACTTTGCTACTGCATTCTGCTTGGTGAGTACATTGTAATTGACGATAGGAGATGTCAATAAATTGCATAAAGAACTGTTACTTATTATTATTATTATTATTTTTTTTCTTAAATTTTTCATTTATAACAAAATGAAAAGTACAGGACATCAATAGTATATTCTGCATGCTGTTATATGAATAGGAACAATAAAGCGTAATTACTAATAGAGCAGAATCAGTTATTTGCTGGTATGTACATGTTACAACCGGACCGTACAATCAGCTTCTTTTGATTTACCAAAACTACTCATTAAAACTTTATCCAATCAAGCAGGCTCTTGCATTGCATACTTGTTGGTAGATCTAAAGGATATTGTACAATCAAATTTTAACATGTGTGGTGAGCCGAACAGAGTGAGCCACACACCGCGAGAATGGATGTGGTACATGCGCCTTATAAGCATGTTATTTATTAAGGAAGGAAAAACAAAGAGGAGAATCACAAGGAGGTTGAAGGCAGAAAATGTACTATTTCTATTACAATGTACAGTAGCTGTATAATGCAATCTGTATGTTAGAACTGCAGTTCTATGTCCCACTAGTAAAAGTTTGTCCATTCTGGGTCCAGGAGGGTAAAGTGAAAAGTGAATTCACACAGCAACACATTCTACATGTATTAGAGACACAACTGCATAAGTCCGTCTTGCTACAGAGGGATATTTAAGGTAAGAGTTGTGAATTTGTGGAATGATCTACTACAATAACTGTGCTTTTCAATTGAGTAGACTGTTTGAAATAAGAGGTAAATGTGATTGTAAACCAGGGGTAGGCAACCTTTTGAGCACAGTGTGCCCGAAAAATGTTTTCAAAGAAATTGAGAGTGCTGATTTTATAACAAAAAATGTCAACTTCCCACTCTCAATCACGAAAAGGATTAAGATCCTGCACTCTCACCCCTCAGATCAGCCCCAATTTCTGCAACTCCACGCCCCAGACCACTGTCCCCCTTGCTCATCTGCCCCACCACTGTAACCCACTGCTCATCTGTCCCACCAATGTTCCCCCTTTCTCATCTGCCCCACCGCTGTACCTCCATACACATCTGCTCCACTGCATTACCCCCATGCTCTTCTGTCTCACCACTAAACCATCTTCTCATTTGTCCTCACACTGAACTTATTTGCTTATCTGCTCCATCTCTGTTCCCCCTGCTCTTCTGCCCCAACACTGAACTCCCCCCTGCTCATCTTTCCCACCATTGTAACCCCCTTCTTATCTGGCCCAACACTGAAACCCACCCCCCGCCCCCGCTCATATGTCCCATCGCTGTAATCCCCTGCTTTTCTGTCCCACCGCTGGACCCCCTTGCTCTTCTGTCCCACCACTGTAACCCCCCTGCTCATCTGCCCCATCAATGTACCCCTTTTCTCCTCTGCCCCACCACTGTACCTTCCTGAACATCTGCTCCACCGTTGTATCCCCATGCTCTTCTGTCTCACTACTGAATCACCTTGTCATCTGTCCTATCACTGAACCCATCTGCTCATCTGCCCCACCACTGTAACCCGCTTTCTCATCTGCCCCATATCTGTTGCACCTCTGTACCCCCCTGCTCTTCTGCCTCACCTCTGTTCCCCCTGCTCTTCTGCCCCACCACTGTAACCTCCTGCTCATCTGCCCCACCAATACACCTCCTTTCACATCATCTACCCCACTGCTCTACCCCCCCTGCTCATCTGGCCCACTGCTGAACCCCCCTGCTCATCCCTTCCACCACTGTACCTCCCTGCACATCTGCTCTACCTCTGTACCCCTCCTGCTCATTTTCCCCACCGCTGTACCCTCTTCTCATCTATGATGTATGTGATACGCAGAGTGGTGAAAGGAAGCAGAGATGACACATCTACCTGTCCTGGCACACTCATCCTGCTGATCCACCTCTTACATCCAGCCCACGTGCTTGTATGTGATGTATGTGATGTATGTGATGTCACATCACATATTGGAATGGATGCGCAATGATGAGCTCAGGTCAGGGGCATTTTCTGAAAGCAGTGGGCCTGTGTGCAGGATCATAAGTTGGGCCCCTGCAGCTGAGAAAAAGTGTGGCGCTCTAAGCCACAGCAAAAGTTGGATGTGATTTCCATTGCGCTGAATACTGGCTGTGGCTTAAAGGGACGCAGAGTGTCGGGGTTCAGTAGTAAGTGATGCAAAGGTTCAGGAATAACTTCAACAGTTCCCAGAAGCTCAAAAGTAATTCCACAAACTGTCACCTGATTGTGGTTTTCTCAATCACAGTGAAATCCCTTCTTTCTGAGATTGGTAGTGGCAACCAATCGAGTCATCTTCCTCCAGATGGTGGGCGGAGATAGCAGGACTGTGATTGGCTTTAGCAGTGGCCAATGACAGTCCTCCTCCTCCTGGAAACAGGGACCACCCCCCTAGCAGAACTGCACCCAATCTCTTCCCCATCACAAAAGCTGACAAACGCAGCCACAGCAAAGTTAGAGAACCAAACAATGTTTCCCATCTTTTACAATGTGTGGGGGCACAGTGCCTCCCCCCTCAGTACAGGTGCGGTGTGGGGCATTCTGAAATTGGAATGTATTAGTGTTTCACCGACACTTCCCTGCACTGCTCTGCTGATGGGGAGAGAGTCGAGTGCCAGCAAAAGAGGCTTCATGTTCTGCTTGCAGCACCAGTGCCGGGGGTTGCCTACCCCTGATGTAAACGCACAATATATAAAAGACTATTCATATCTTTAATGCTTTATAAATGGTTTTTCATCCCTTCTGGATTTTTTTTTCTTATCTTTTTTTTGTATAACTATGTATCTGAATAAAACTAAACTGCAAAATGTTTTTCCAGCTCTGCTCTACAAAAACGTTGCTGCCAATCCTGAATATACTGCGGTTTCATCAGAGATTACTTTGTGTGGATTTTCGTGTATTGATGATGTTTTTTATGATCTTATAAAAAAGCCTGACGAGTACCTTGTGTATGTGTTTTGTAATACCTGGAGACAACAGCGTTTCCGAAAAGGAATCAATGTGAATAGAAACACTGGGTGTTGCATAATCCAAAATGTGCAGAAAAGTGACAGCGGATTCTATGACTTGTTCGCGGCTAAGGAAAGTGGAGATCGAGTAAATGTTTTGCATAAGGAATGTAGAGTCATAGGTAAGTGCATTATTATATTTTCCCTAATGCTCCATCTTCCAACTTGGCAGTAATTTAAAGGGGCAAAATACTTGTATGCATACCCCCCCCCCCCTTTTTTTTTTTTTGCCTGTAGGATGCAT
This sequence comes from Aquarana catesbeiana, assembly GCF_042186555.1. Classification (NCBI taxonomy): domain Eukaryota; kingdom Metazoa; phylum Chordata; class Amphibia; order Anura; family Ranidae; genus Aquarana; species Aquarana catesbeiana. The sequence continues at coordinate 183,029,952 of NC_133336.1, forward strand.
TTATATGAAACTAGTTCAGCCAATTGTTCTGGAAGACCTGAAGGATAGTAAGCCCTCTGCTGTGGAACTCTGCTGAATTGATTGCCCTATTTAACTAACTCTGGCACTGAGGAAAAGGGAGTGCAATGGGATGGCATGTCTGGGCATCAAAAGCTAGACATGCAACTCTGAATCCAAAGGTCCACATTTCCAACAATCTACCCTGTAGGATGAGGACTGGTCGCAACCCTACTAAGTAGTTACTTTGGGAATAAGTAGAGGGACAACCTTTTGCTCACAGCAAAGTTCTTTTGCAAATTGGTGACTGGTACACCTAGACCCGTGACTTTAGGTTGTCAGAGTGATATCACTCTTCAGTATTCATAGGGTAATGGTCCTCAGGGGTGTACAAGGAGAGGGCAACAGCAGGTTTCAAGGGATCAAATGAAAAAATAAAGAGAGGTGGAAGAGTTCTTATAATGCTGTATTTGGGATGTATTTGTTTATACTGTAGTATATTTTCTTTGAAAAGAGGAAAGTATGCAAAAAAGGAATCAACTTACATTTGACAAGGTTGCAAACAGCCTAACTGCATGGTAGATGTAGCCTTCCAGGTGTGTGTGTGGAGAATACCTCTGTCTTTATGCAGAAAGAAGGTAGGTCACTTTCGATGCTTTAGGGAACCTGATCCTAGTTCCTCTTAGGAGAAATCAGGGGGTTGGTGAACAGGTCGTAGAGGAGAAAAAATCCCATTGCCTATTTAAACGGCAGATGTGCCTGTATTAGCACATATTGTTGTTTAGGAATGGTCAAAGTCATGGAACGTATCTTAGATGATACAATAGAAAGTTCCTGACAGATCCAAGACAGTTGTGAGAAAACTGAGGTTACAAATTCTGTGTACAGTGTTGCCTAAGTACAGAGAAATTGGCATGTGTCTATCATTGGATCTGTTCGGTAATACAACATACAATCCTGAACATGTGCCTCAAGAGGGGAGAACATAGTCCATCAACAATGAAAGAATATAGACAGTGGATTTGCTTTTTAAACAAGGGAAGAAAAGAGATGAGTTTTCACAGTATAGTTGCCTGGTGAGGAATAGTTGGAAGAGAATGTTTAAACTATCCCCAAGGCCAAGTTCCAGCTATGTGGCTTGGCGTAGCCTTGGAGATGGATTTTCGAACCAGTCTATCCCAGGTGGATTTGTAGCAACTAGCTCAGTACTTTTGGTCTTATGACCATCTGTTTCCAAACACCTTAGTGCAGGTGACCCAAGTAGCCAAAGGGTGGGTATGGTGGGAGAGTATGGGGTGCCACAGGTGGGTGGGGGGGAATGAGAGGGGCAGATGTGAGGGGGTAGGGGGAATGGCAGAGTGAGAGGGGGTCTCTCCTGAGAGGGATGGGGGTTCAGAGAATCATCTGTAAATGGTGAGTAATAGTGTAGAGTGTGTCATGCACCCTTAAAGCTTTAATAGCGAACTGTCAAAGCCTGGAGGAAGGCTGTGCTTGATCCAGGGGTTCCAAAGTTTCTCAAATTTAGATACTTTGTCTAGATATACTGCTTCAGTTTTAGCATGAATCACTGCTGTGTTACTCTTTGTTTAACTGATATTATGGGTAAAGAGGTAGATTTCCATGCCTTTGCTATGGTTTGTTTCACTGCAGTAGTGAAGAAGAGCAGGAGTTTAAACTGGCGGTGAGTTAATCTTTGTGGTTTGCTGTTCAGGAGAGCTATGTTTGGGTCAGGTAGCAGGGTCACACTGAACATGGTGGAGACGATCTTGAAAACTCACTGACCAGAAGATTTGGGCTTTTGGGCATTCCCACCAAATGTAAACATGCGTTCCTGGGGATTTACATCCTCTGAAGCAATTGGAAGGGTAGTGGGGGAATTTTGATATCCTGGCGGAGACCAGATGCCGCCTGGTGAGTACCTTATAGTTAGTTTCAAGGGCCAATATGTTTGAGGCTGATTTGGTAGCTTGCCAGATTTGAGCCCAGTCCATTGCGTTCCTTCGTAGGTCAAGAACTCTCTCCCATTTGGTAGTATAGGACGGGAGGATGAGATGGTGTGTGAGAGCAGTTGTGCGTATAAGTCGGAGATCGAATGATAGTTTTCTATTTAAGATACGTTAATAGTTTAGTTTATTCAGCATGAAATGAAGCTTAGTTATGTAGCATGAGGCTGTATATTCTGCAATATTTACATTTTTGGTAAACTCATTTAATGAATCCAAGCTCTGCAAGCTGAGATAACATGCACTGCATTTATGCATTCACACAAAGTTCAGGAATATTCCTTTATCCCAATGTTTTGCAAATCTAGTGTATGTACACTACAAACTGTATGATTGAATCGGTTCCGATATTGCTGTTTTACTAACCTGACAGCTTAATATTCTAAATACGAAACCTTCATTTTGTTTGCAAATATTAAAGATTCTAACTACTAGCAAGAATGAGTCCTTACGATTAAAGAGCACCTGTCATTTCAGATCCATCATGGCAGCGCCTGTTAGCGGTCATCCACTCACCTGCTGCCGCCACGCCCCTCACCTTGTTGTCACTGCCGCATCACCAGCCGTCCCGTTAAAGTGAGTCAGAATGTCGGTGAGTCAACTGTGGGTCAGAGGAGGAGGAGTTGCTGCGGGACAGAGATGACAGTTGCTCTTAAAAAATTATGATTTAAATCGAGTTGATTTAAATCAAATCCACCCTGGTTATGATATAATTTATTGGCTCTTTGAGTAGATTGTGGAATACCTGTTGGCCATACCCAACATAAAGCATGAATGTTGAAATCTTCATCTCTTGTTTTATAGATCAGATCAGAAATGTTACCATCACTCCTGGAACATGGGGAGAGAACATATCTCTGAGTGTTCACTATGAGGGGGATTCACCAACCCACATTATCTGGAGTAAGAATGGAGGACTATGTCCCGAGGGTCATTTCCTAAGTGATGATAACAGCACTCTTACTCTTCCCGGAAGTGCTGCTGGAATATACACAGCGACTGTAATGAACCCTGTTAGTAACATGAGCGTGGAGTACACTATTCTATCTACAGGTAAGAGTAGATACAGAACATGCTGTATATATTTTATGTTTTGTCCCTGTATCTGTTTTTCTTATGTGCCACCGTGGTCACCATTATCATCTGGCTGTTGCCTTCCTTTTCATGTTTATTTTTCCTTTCAGTTCATGTTCCCATTTTGTGTAAGTATTTTATTATATCTTTTCATGTGACAACACTGAAGAAATTACACTTTGCTACAATGTAAAGTAGTGAGTGTACAGCTTGTATAACAGTGTATATTTGCTGTTCCGTCAAAATAACTCAACACACAGCCATTAATGTCTAAACCGCTGACAACAAAAGTGAGTACACCCCTAAGTGAAAATGTTCAAATTGGGCCCAAAGTGTCCATATTTTGTGTGGCCATCATTATTTTCCAACACTGCCTTAACCCTCTTGGGCATGGAGTTCACCAGAGCTTCACAGGTTGCCACTGGAGTCCTCTTCCCCTCCTCCATGGCGACATCATGAAGCTGGTGAATGTTAGAGACCTTGCGCTCCTCAACCTTCTATTTGAGGATGCCCCACAGATGCTCAATAGGGTTTAGGTCTGGAGACATGCTTGGCCAGTCCATCACCTTTACCCTCAGCTTCTTTAGCAAGGCAGTTGTCATCTTGGAGGTGTGTTTGGGGTCCTTATCATGTTGGAATACTGCCCTGTGGCCCAGTCTCCGAAGTGAGGGGATCATGCTCTGCTTCAGTATGTCACAGTACATGTTGGCATTCATGGTTCCCTCAATGAACTGTAGCTCCCCAGTGCTGGCAGCACTCAAGCAGCCCCAGACCATGACACTCCCACCACCATGCTTGAGTGTAGGTAAGACACACTTGTCTTTGTACTCCTCACCTGGTTGCCACCACACATGCTTGACACCATTTGAACCAAATAAGTTTATCTTAGTCTCATCAGACCACAGGACATGGTTCCAGTAATACATGTGCTTAGTCTGCTTGTCTTCAACAAACTGTTTGCGGGCTTTCTTGTGCATCATCTTTAGAAGAGGCTTCCTTCTGGGATGACAGCCATGCAGACCAGTTTAATGCAGTGTGTGGCATATGGTCTGAGCACTGAAAGGCTGACCCCCCACCCCTTCAACTCTGCAGCACTGCTGGCAGCACTCATATGTCTATTTCCCGAAGACAAACTCTGGATATGACGCTGAACACGTGCACTCAACCTCTTTGGTCGACCATGACGAGGCATGTTCTGAGTGGAACCTGTCCTGTTAAACCGCTGTATCGTCTTGACCACTGTGCTGGAACTCAGTTTCAGGGTCTTGGCAATCTTCTTACAGCCTAGGCCATCTTTATGTAGAGCAACAATTCTTTTTTTCAGATCCTCAGAGAGTTCTTTGTCATGAGGTGCCATGTTGAACTTCCAGTGACCAGTAGGAGAGTGAGCGGGATAACACCAAATTTAACATACCTGCTCCCCATTCACATCTGAGACCTTGTAACATGACCAGTGTAGATAAGATGTCCCACCTTGTTTTGTGTTTGCCCGACCATAAGTACTCACCACCCCCTTGCTATTAACTAAATTAATGAGACCACACATGAACTGGAATTTCAATGGCCATAGCAGCCTTTTTATTAACAAAAACAACTTCTCAGCCTGTTGGTCTTTTGACGGCACCCAGAATTCCAACTTGTAACGCTGCGGAACCTTTTACCATAAAAGGCCTCCAGCCGTGACACACCAGCTCAGAGACAACCCACACCCACAGTGCAACCCTTATTAACTGGAACACACCAGAGGGGCACATACCACCGATGAGTCCCCCACACTACCATCTCAACCGTATTTCCTGCCACCGTCAAAGACCAACCACCACCTCACGATCAGCTGCCATGACGTCCTCTGCTCATATTGCACCTGCAAAGAGATAAAGCAAACAAACAAAACAAAACACAGGGAGGGTGGGAAACTGCCTGCTTGTCACCTGTCCCTTCTCTGCTGTCCAGTAGACCCTACCTATCCCTTAAATAACTACCACAAACCCCTCCTCATCCTGTTGCTCCAACCAATCCACCTCTCCCCCATTCTCCACCTACAATCCTTAACCCCATAGTTGCTTCCCCTTCTCACCTGTCATGCCGGCCCTGCACTATGTTTCATTTTATTTTCTCTCACTCCGGGCCTTACTCTAACGAGTGACATGACACCGGAGAGGGAAAATTGCTATTTGAGCCCAATTTTGACATTTTCACTTAGGGGTGTACTCACTTTTGTTGCCAGCAGTTTGGACATCAATGGGTGTGTGTTGAGTTATTTTGAGAGGACAGCAAATTTACACTGTTATACAAGCTGTACGCTCATTACTTTACATTGTAGCAAAGTGTCATTTCTTCAGTGTTGTCACATGAAAAGATAGAATAAAATATTTTCAAAAATGTGAGGGGTGTACTCTCTTCTGTGAGAAACTGTGTGTGTGTGTATATATATATATATATATATATTATTGTAATAAATATAATATATATATATATATATATATATATATATATACACACACACACACACACACACAGAGGGGACGGAAAGTATTCAGACCCCCTTAAATTTAATTTTTTTCCTCATTAATGTACACACAACACCCCATATTGACAGAAAAACACAGAATTGTTGACATTTTTGCAGATTTATTAAAAAAGAAAAACTGAAATATCACATGGTCCTAAGTATTCAGACCCTTTGCTGTGACATTCGTATTTAACTCAGGTGCTGTCCATTTCTTCTGATCATCCTTGAGATGGTTCTACACCTTCATTTGAGTCCAGCTGTGTTTGATTATACTGATTGGACTTGATTAGGAAAGCCACACACCTGTCTATATAAGACCTTACAGCTCACAGTGCATGTCAGAGCAAATAAGAATCATGAGGTCACAGGAACTGCCTGAAGAGCTCAGAGACAGAATTGTGGCAAGGCACAGATCTGGCCAAGGTTACAAAAAAAATTCTGCTGCACTTAAGGTTCCTAAGAGCACAGTAGCCTCCATAATCCTTAAATGGAAGACGTTTGGAATGACCAGAACCCTTCCTAGAGCTGGCCGTCTGGCCAAACTGAGCTATCGGGGGAGAAGAGCCTTGGTGAGAGAGGTAAAGAACCCAAAGATCACTGTGGCTGAGCTCCAGAGAGGCAGTCGGGAGATGGGAGAAAGTTGTAGAAAGTCAACCATTACTGCAGCCCTCCACCAGTCGGGGCTATATGGCAAAGTGCCCCGACGGAAGCCTCTTCTCAGTGCAAGACACATGAAAGCCCGCATGGAGTTTGCTAAAAAACACCTGAAGGACTCCAAGATGGTGAGAAATAAGATTCTCTGGTCTGATGAGACCAAGATAGAACTTTTTGGCCTTAATTCTAAGCGGTATGTGTGTAGAAAACCAGGCACTGCTCATCACCTGTCCAATACAGTCCCAACAGTGAAGCATGGTGGTGGCAGCATCATGCTGTGGGGGTGTTTTTCAGCTGCAGGGACAGGACGACTGGTTGCAATCGAGGGAAAGATGAATGCCTTCTCCAGAGTGCTCAGCACCTCAGACTGGGCCGAAGGTTTACCTTCCAACAAGACAATGACCATAAGCACACAGCTAAACTAACGAAGGAGTGGCTTCACAACAACTCCGTGACTATTCTTGAATGGCCCAGCCAGAGCCCTGACTTAAACCCAATTGAGCATCTCTGGAGAGACCTAAAAATGTCTGTCCACCAACGTTTACCATCCAACCTGACAGAACTGGAGAGGTTCTGCAAGGAGGAATGGCAGAGGATCCCCAAATCCAGGTGTGAAAAACTTGTTGCATCTTTCCCAAAAAGACTCATGGCTGTATTAGATCAAAAGTGTGCTTCTACTAAATAATGAGCAAAGGGTCTGAATACCTCGGACCATGTGATATTTCAGTTTTTCTTTTTTAATAAATCTGCAAAAAACGTCAACAATTCTGTGCTTATGTTATATTGCAGCTGGGCTGCAATATAACAAAGAGTGAAAAATTTAAAGGGGTCCGAATACTTTCTGTCCCCAGAGAGAGAGAGAGAGAATTTTAAATTTTTAAATTGTATATATGTATATATATATATATATATATATATATTATTGAACCTTCATATCATAATCCATGTAATATTTAACTCAGTTGTACTCTTGTTTTACAGCAAAAACAACAAACCATCAAGAGATGCCTATATATGCCATCATAATTGTAGTTTTCCTTGCTGTAGCTATTGTAGGCCTTGTGATTTGGGTAAGTATCTGCCTTCTCTACACATATATTACATTACATGTAGGCTGAAATTATTTTCTGCCTTAGCCTGCAGACTTGTTAAACCCATATAAATCAACAGAATAATTCTTCAAGGGACAACATTATATCTACCAAGGGGCACCACCTATGTCAGTGCAAAAAAGGATTATAGCATTTTTTGTAAATAATTTTACAAAAAAACATTGCAACTTACATTTTATCCCAGAGAAAGGGTCCAAAAACATATCATGAAGAATTGATAAGCAAAATTATGTTAGGAAGTGTAGTCTTTATCAACTAAAGAACAGCTAGGGCTTCATGCAACTGAAACCCTTAAACCAGATGTAGGCCACTATGACAGACCCAACCAGGACAGGGGCTTTTGGGGGGGGGGGGTGCAGGGTGGCCTACTGACCATGGGCCCTGGCTTTTGTGGGGGCTCTATTCTTTGGGAGGTATGTGCCTTTGGGACACTTTGTGCTATATGGCATGCTATCCTTAAAACATATAGTGATTTCTGGTGAAGGATTACTGTGTTAATTGGGAAGGGCTGTATCCTCCATATTGAGTAGTTGTACACATGGTAGAAACAAAGAAAGGAGGCGCCTCTGGGTGCAGACTTAAAAACAATTTTAATAAAAAGAGCAGCAACAGAGATTGCACTCACATTTGTGTTGAGTTAAAAAGGCATTTGAGAGTCCCAGATCTAACTGGAGGGGTCCGTGAGGTCGATCATCCCTGCCATGGATGTGTAATCAGACTGGTCTTTCAGATGCACTGTGTCCACCGGCCGGCAATGATGGAGGAATACCAGAATGAGACTTGGAAGGCAAACAGCAATCCAGGCGAGGGGCGATGACATCACACACATGTGACGCGTTTCCTGAGTCAGCAAGCCGTGAATGGCATGGCGGCTGCACTCCTTTGTCAAGCTAGTTACTATGGGACTAATGCAGAGAATATATGGGAGGAAGTAAGGGGAGTGGTCATGAGAGGAAGCTGTATGGGACAGGACGTGTAAGAAAAAACACAAAACACATGTACACATGGAGAAGCTGACGTGCTGACGTTCCGCATGTACCGTCTGCAGGACGGGTGATTGCTTTAGCCGGCCGGCTGATTTTATGCTGCTTTGATTCTACTACACTGTAAGTGTGTTTTAACTTTCTAAATAAACGGTAGTTACCAGGATTACGCTATGGTGTTTCCCTTTTTTCTCCTGGTGAACCTCTGAATGGGAACCATCCCTTTATTCTGGAGTTGTATTACACCCCTCCGTGGTGTGATCGATCCCCTGTGGCTTTGTGGAGCAGTGTTTTCCTCATCCTCTCTGGATAAAGGCAGTGGAGTATTGGTGTCCAACTTTTCCATCCAGTTAAAGGCCCCGACCGGGTTAAGGTCGCAAGTTCCTTTGGGCTTGCCTTATTGTAAGCGCGCATTTCTTACTGAGCTATCACGGAGGTGCGGTGGTGGAATTATTTGCTTTATCAGATATTCATTTCACTTGGAAGATCCGAATTGATCCTTAAAGCTTTATCACAACATTTATGGACTAATTTCACTTTATTAATGCTGTATCAGTGTTGGTTTATTAATGTATGGGTATACACTTTTTATGTTAACTTTCTTTATGTCATCATTTTTTAAAGTCAATTTCTATATACTATACTCACTCTTGGGATATCAGCGCTGCTACTTTTGTTATTATTTATGTTGGTGTGTGTATCTCACATAGAGCGGCTGCTTTTGCTAGAAATTTGTAGTCATTGATTTGATAGCTTGCATGGTTTTTCACAACATTCTATTTTTTGTGTTATGATTTGAAAGAAATCCTTTGTTTTATATAGCGCGGTATTTTCCTATTATAACATGTAGTACAATTAGTAGCCCCAGGCGTCCCTTTTCATCTTGTTGGGCATGAATCCCTTGTGATCCGGCCACTCTGGTGGTGTCCGAGGCTCCAGTCCAGAGGAGGGGTTAGCCAGGCAAGCTGTCAGCATGTCCATGTGTGGGGGCAGAAGGTCAGGGGGTGTGGCAAGGCAAGCTCGCATTCGGAGGGTCCGCTTCTTTATCAGTCAGGTTTTTTATGCCTTTCTTTTTTTAGCAGCCTTTGTGAGAATATGATTTCTGATTGATAAAACTGTCACCGTAACACGAGAGACGGGTTAAACCACACAGAATCCAGGAGCAGGTTACCCGGGTGCTGCTTCCCTTGGGGGGGGTCTGGGGTGAGCAGAATCCAGTGTGATAAGCTTTGTAAATTGACTTTTACATACAAAATGCATCACAAATCTATACCCTTACACATAAAGTAAATTTGAGGCACAAAACATTTAGCAAATTGAAAATAAAAATGTTTGAATAAATCTGGAAACAATTCTTGGGGAAATAGGTTTTTGTTAATTGACCCCAATTTGTCCCCCTTTCCTTTTTTTTCCTTGGCTCTGTATAAACACAAATGCTGTCACGTGACATCTGATATTCATTGTTTTCTGAAATAATGTATTTATCACCCTAGCAGTACGCTAAGGCTGCATTCACACCTGAGCGTTTTAAAGTCGCGCGGTTTTACTGCTTTTTGCCGCGATTTTGTTCAGTTCACCAATGTAAAAGGCAGAAAAACGCCTGTAATCTACCCCAAAGAAGCTCATGTTCTTTTTTGAGCTTAGGGCGTTTTTCAGGCATTTTGCTTCAGGTGACAAAATGCTCAGATGTGAACAGGTGCCATTGAAATGAATGAGATTTTGCTTGTTGGGTGTCTTTCGGGCGTTTTATGAGCGTTTTATGAGCTGAAAACGCTCAGGTGTGAATGCAGCCTAAGATGTAATGTATTTATATATATTTATTGCATTCTATTGTAATTCTGATTTAATATTTTTCTTTACTAATTCACTTTTAATTTTTTTATTTTATCTCTTCCTAGTTGAGGAAACGCTATAGATAGAGAAGAGAGATCTGACAGAATGGTATGATAAGAGACAGATCTTGTACTGTTGGTTGGAGAGTGAAAGACTGGGTCCGATTTACACTATTGAGCGGGTACAAAGTCCATAAGGTTTACAAAGCTGGTGAAGGTTCACCTGTTTCCTTTACATGAACTTGAAGGTCATCGTACTCCTCTGTTGACTATGAATGGTGCTCCACCTACAGCCCTTTGGCCACAGCCAGCAGTCAATGTTTGCCCTTCCTGGGTGCCTTCTTATACTGGAAACATAATTTTAGTGTTGATAGGACAAAATTGCCAAATTGTTGGAACTGATAAAAATTGATATCTATGGAGCTTTTATATAAACTAAAATACTGTATGCCTTCTGGAGGAGTAAGTTGCAAATGGATCTCTATTAAGGCAGATAAAGATTGTAAAACCAATAAAAGAACTGGACAAATGCCTGAGATTTTAGTATTTATTTATTACAGGTATTTATATATCGCCAACAATCTACACAACTATTTACATACGGTATTTGCTGCACATTCACATCAATCCCTGCCCTCAAGGAGCTTACCATGTCTTATCTCACATTCATACATATATAGGGCAAATTTAGACAAGAGGCAATTAACCTTTCAACATGTCTTTGAAGTATGGGAGGAAACCAGAGTACCCGGAGAAAACAAATGCAAGCACAGGGAGAACATGCAAACTCCGTACAGGTTATTGGGATCATTGTTTTCATCAGCACATTAACCACTTCAATACCTGCCCAATTTTAAATGACGTCCGCAGATGGGATCTCCCATCCTGGGCGGGCATCATATGACGGCCTGGGCTTCCCGGCCGTCTAGGGGGCGTGCGCCCGCCGCGTTTCTCGGGACCCGGTGCGTGTGCCCAGCGGCCGCGATGTCGGCCGGGCACCCGGGATTGCCCGTTAACCAAGCAGGACCGTGGATCCGTGTGTAAACATACAGATCCACGTCCTGTCATGGTGAGAGGAGAGCGATCTGTGTTCCCAGTACAGAGGAACACAGATCGGTCTCCTCCCCTTGTGAGTCCCCTCCCCCTACAGTTAGAATCACTCCTAGGAAACATATTTAACCCCTCCTCTCCCCCTAGTGGTTAACCCCTTCCCTGCCTGTCACATTTACACAGTAATCAGTGCAATTTTATAGCACTGATCGCTGTATAAATGACAATGGTCCCAAAAAATGTGTCAAAAGTGTCCGATGTGTCCACCATAATGTCGCAGTCACGAAAAAAATCGCAGATCGCCGCCATTACTGGTTAAAAAAATAAATAAATAAAGCATTTTTAGAAATGCCATAAATCCATCCCGTTTTTTGTAGACGCTGTAATTTTTGCGCAAACCAATCAATATACACTTATTACGATTTTTTTTACCAAAAATATGTAGAAAAATACGTATCGGCCTAAACTGAGGAAAAAATTTGTTTTTTTTTTAAAAATCGGGATATTTATTATAGCAAAAAGTAAAAAATATTGTTTTTTTTTCAAAATTGTCGCTCTTCTTTTGTTTATAGCACAAAAAATAAAAACCGCAGAGGTGATCAAATACCACCAAAAGAAAGCTCTATTTGTGGGAAAAAGGGGCGTCAATTTTGTTTGGGTACAGCGTCGCACGACTGCGCAATTGTCATTTAAAGTGTGACAGCGCTGAAAACTAAAAATTGGTCTGGCAAGGAAGGGGGTGAAAATGCCCGGTATTGAAGTGGTTAACCAGCAGGACCTGTGGGGGTAATTCCTGCCCAAACCTGTTTAGGATTGCAGCATGCTTGCTGAAAAATTTGCTGCTGGCTCGTAACAGCCTAGAAGGGGATCTGCAGGAAACAAGACACAAAGGAGAACAGCGCCAATCTAAGTGCAGCAATGTAAAAACAGTTATTTCAAAGTAGACAATTGGTAACTCACAAGATCTAGCTTTGTCAGTGCATTGGAATATTAAGGAGGTTCATCCAGTCACTATGGGAAGGCGGTCCGCTCGCAGGTGGAGAGGCAGCTGGTAGTCCGGCTGACGCTGGTGGCTCCCAGCGCTTCCAGACTTTCAGAACGGCTCTGGGGCAGCGATACTTGTCCTTTCCGGGTGGAGAAGGATTGGGGAGGAGCGCGCTTGCATGCTTGCTGGGGAGAGGATCATTTTTGGTCATCCTGTGTAACCATTTGTTCAAAAACTCAACTCTGACCCTGGAACAGGAATGGACATTTATGACCTCTGGTGCAAGAAATCTTTAACCATGGATCAAGGATGCAATTCACTGGGACCCAACGGACCCCCACCCAGCAGTGACAAAAAAAGAAATTAAAAAGTCCCCTTTAAAAAAAAGAAAGAAAAAAATGTTCTTTAAGTGCACTGTGTTCAGGCGCCAGACACAGTGCACTATGGGAAGCGCTACGTCAATGCAATCACAAGATTGCAGACGTGGCGCTTAATTTGCGGGGTTTTTAAGCCGCCTTGCGTCGATCGCTGCTTTGCGCTGCTTTGTTAAAGTGAGGATGAGGCAGGAGAGGAGCGGACTGACACATCATACAGAGGACGGCGTATGCAGGTAGGACCAGAGACCGATCAGCTTCACTGTTTGCTGTATATAAAAAGAAATTATGTGGGTGAAGGATAGAGCAGGGAGAAAAACCAATGTGAATAAAGAGCTCTGGAGAAAGGGATTGATTATAGCTCAACCTGGCTACACTACACGCATTGTACTAGTTTTTTTCCATGTTTGGTTTAAGGGCAAACAGCAGTAATCAAGGAGGAGATTTTTATACACAGTGACTGTCACACACAGGCAGTGCTAAATATGAGCAGTAAGGGTTGCTTTGCTGTATGAGTTTACATGTGCATGTGTATTTTTTTTATTTCTTTTTTTTTTTTTAACATATAAAATTTTACATTTTGAAAAAACATGCCTGTGCACATATAGTTGTGTATGAGGCTGCATTAGATTGGGCACAGTGAGGCTGCATTAGATCGGGCCAATGCTGTATCCTGGCCTAGGCCAACAAGGCCCAGGCCTAGGGCAGCACTTTGCAGGGGGGCAGCACAGAGAGAGTCCCCGCCAGCTTGCACCGTTTATTTTTTACCATCCCTGTCCCATTGCAGAGATTTCCCTTCACTTCCTGCCCCATAGCCAAATAGGAAGTGAGAGGAAATCTATGCAAATTAAGGGAATACATTGTCCCCTCCCCCCACCAAGCCCTCAGAACTAGTGTCCACACGTGAAAATTTTAGGGTGGGTCCTAAACAGCAAGGGGTGTGGCCTTGACAGGAAGGGGTGGGTCATATTTAAATTAGGGGGTGCGCGAGTTTAGTCAGGCCTAGGGCAGCACAAAACCTAAATACACTACTGGATCGGGTACAGTGAGGCTGCATAAGATGGGCACAGTGGCGGCAATTTATGGGCATAGTGGCGTCAATTGATGGGCACAGTGGCTGCATTTGGCACAGTGGCTGTGTTTGATGGGCACAGTGGCTGCGTTTGATGGGCACACTGAGGCTGCAATTGATGGGGGCTTTTTCAGAATTTTTCAGTTTGTTTGCACCCCCCCAAAAATTTTGAGCACCAGCTGCCACTACCGTGTACAGGACACCGAAAACCAATCACCGCCTTCAGGCTTTCTAAGGGCGTAAAATGGTGACTTCACTTCCTCACTACCTATCACAGTTTCGGAGGCCATGAAATGACAAGAATTACTTTGAACCCCCAAAAATTATATATTTTTTTAAAGCAAAGGCCCTACAGATTAAAATAGTGGGTGTTGCAATTTTTTTTTCCACACAATATTTGCGCATCGATTTTTCAAACGCAATTTTTTTTTGAAAAAACACACTTTTTTAATTCTAATGCACTAAAACACACTATATTGCTCAAATGTTTGATGAAATAAAAAAGATGATCTTATGCCGACTACATGGATACCAAACACGACATGCTTTAAAATTGCGCACAAACGTGAAGCGGTGACAAACTACTGTTGCTGTCAAGATAAATAAACCTGTGCTGCAGTTGAATGGCTTACCTGCTAAGCAAATGATGGTTAACAAAAAAAACAAACATTACAGTATAACATACCATACCTGCAAAGCAAATACAATAAAACATAGTAAAAATAAAACAGAGAGAGAACGATAGATATAGAACAATAGTGAGCGAACAGTAGAGCGGACAGTAGAGAGCGAACATAAGAGAGAGAACAATAGAGAAAGAGAAGAAAAATACAACCACAACTATTTTTGGATTTTTTATTTTATATTGTTTTTTGTGTTTTTGTGTTTTGTTTGTTTTTTTACTTTTATAAAAACTGTAAAAAAACTGTAAACTGAACGTTGCAGATAATGGTCTCTCAAAATGTGATGGTCATCACATCTTTCGAGACCCCGGGACCCTGTGTTAGTGTGCCTAGGACTGTGTGGTGCTGTACCCTACGCTAAAACTCCACTAGTGTGTGGTAGCGTTTGAAACAGTCACCAATGCAGAGACCAGGTTGGTCAGGACAGGAGGGACAATAAAAGCGGGTGTCACGCCTAAATCCGCATTTGCTGCAGACACGACATCTTTTTTGGGGGTTTCTTTGGGTAGGGGTACCAGGGAGGACAAAAGGAAAATGCCTCTCATGCAGCCGGCTCACTGCATTTGGATTGGGAAGTTGGGCAAGAGCACCGTCTGGAAACAGAAGGGATCTGACGATCTCTTCCTGGAATTTAAGGAAGGATCCAGTCCGTTCTGAAGCTTTATATAGCACAAAAGCGTTCAGCAAAGCCAGTTGAAAGAAATAAACAGCGTCTGGCCTTATGGGCAATTAGGTATGGTGCCAACAACTGGTCGTTGAGGTCCACCCCTCCCATGTTAAGGTTGTATTCGTGGACACAGAGGGGTTTCTCCACAACACCAGTCGCCGTAGTAATTTGGACTGCCGTGTCTGCGTGAAGGGAGGACAGAACAAAAGCATTCTTGTTATCCCTCCACTTCACTGCTAACAAATCATTACACTTCAAGCAGGCTCTCTCCCCTCATCTAAGTTGGGATTCTACAAGCCGTTGGGGGAAGCCCCGACGATTAGATCGCACGGTGCCACATGCGCCAATTCCATAATCAAAAAGGTGACTAAAAAGTGTCTCACTCTTGTAATAATTGTCCACATACAAGTGGTACCCTTTTCCAAATAAGGGCGATACCAAGGGCGATACCAAGTCCCACACATCTCCCTATGTAGTCAGGGCAGTTCCCCGGCTATACGTAACTATCTTTTCCCTCGTAAACCATAAAACTATATGTATAGCCTGTGGCCCTGTCACAGAGCTTATACATCTTGACCCCGTATCTGGCACGCTTGATGGAAAGATACTGTTTGAATGACAAGCGGCCAGAAAACGTAATCAGGGACTCATCAACGCAGACAACTTGATGGGGAGTAAACAAGGCTGCAAAACGTTGGTTGAAGTGGTTTACGAGGGGCCGAATTTTGTAGAGCTGATCAAATTCAGGGTCACCCCGAGGACGACGGAGTTCATTATTGTTGAAATGCATGAACCGCAAGATCTGCTCGTATCGTGCCCTGGCCATGGAGGCAGAGAACATGGGCATATGGTGAATTGGGTCTTCTTCTTGGTGGCAGCGGGACACTACTGGTGCTTGCCACTTTGCCAGCTTGAACTGCACTTATGGGACTCGCCACGTCACCAAGTGTTACTGCAGTGCTGGATGTACGACCAGGATGTACTAGGCCGCTGATGCTTGCCAGTTCACCAGAAGGATGAGCAGCGCTAGTACTGGATCTCTGCTCCATACGAGGGACCTGCGGTTCTTGCACCTCAACGACAGCAGAAGAAGTTTGGGGTCTGGTACGCCTGACCTTAGCAGGGACCACAACTCCGTCGTCAGAGCTATCTGTCAGGCTGCTGCTGCTGTCTACAGGTTCGTATTCTGAGCCTGAATCTGACAGATGAGTGACTTCACTATCTATCATGCTCAGAAACGTGTAGGCCTCTTCACTACTGTACCTTCGATTTGACATTTTGGTCTCTAAATTTACTGGTATAGTAGTGAGACTCACAAGAAAAAAAGCACCTGACTGTCAGCGACTGATTCAAACGCTACCAAAAAAACTGTTAGCGTTCGCAGGGATCAGGCCTGACTCTGCGAACACTGCATTTATGTGCTTTGTGTTTTTGTAAGTGACAGTGATCGATTGATACTGTACTTGGGTGGGCTGGACTGGGCTGGGCGGAGGGGCTAAACTCAGGTGCTAGCAGGAATCTGGGCTGATCCCGCTAACACTGCGTTTTTGGGAACCCTAAACTACTGGGGACGCTAGTATAGATCTGATCGGATCATATATCGATCCGTTCAGACACTATACTACTAAGGGAGGCGTATGGTGCGTGCGTGGATATTAGCGGTACTTGCACTGATCTAATGCTGCCTGGGGCGACGCAGACCCTATCTGATGCTAAAACCTAACTTTGATCACCCGCTGGGTGATTAGGGGGTTAAACCTTTATTGGGTAATATATGGCGGGTGCCCTGACGCTATAAAAAAATATCTAGCTAACCTGTGTCACCCGTGACACTTATACAGTGATCACTGGTGACAGGGGGTAATCAAGGGGTTAAATCTTTATTAAGGGGGGTTAGGGGGGTTCCCTAGACCTATCTGAGCCGAATACTAGTTACCCTAACACTGATTAGTGTGACTAATGACACCAGTACAGCAATAAAAAAAAATCTGAATGCTGCACTGGGTGACACAGTGACAGGTGGTGAAGGGGTTAACTGGGGGAGGGGGTGATCGGGGGTGAAATGTGTGCCTACGTGACCTGGTGTCAGTGCAGTGTTGTGCACTTACTCTGAGATGCTCTCTCTCTCCTCGGTCTGGAACAGAAAAGACCGACACGAGGAGAGATGACATCACTTCCCCTGTCAGTGTTTATAGTTACACAGACAGGGGAAGGATCTCATTTTCCAGGAGCGATCACCAGGTCCAGCCCAGATTTCATTGGCCTGGGCCTGGGGATTGATCGGCTCTGGATCGAATCCGATCATTGTGGCCACAGAGGGGGCACGGTCGCGCGCCCGACGTAACATAACGTTGATTCGTCTGCCTGTGGCATTCTGCCGTAGTAAAACTGCGGCGGCTGGTCGGGAAGCGGTTAAGGGTAAAAGTTTGTTGCCATTCCACAACAGACATGTGCAGGATGAAAAAATTCGTTTAGTTTCGTTTCGTTATTTAACTAAATTCGTTTAGTTAAATTCGTTGCATTCATTACATTCGTTTTCGGAATTTGTTTCGTTTCGTATTCGAATTCGAAAAAATTCGTCCGCATTCGAAAAAATTCGACCGTATTCGAAAAAAACTATAAAATTCGAAAAAATCCTAACACATTCGAAAAAAGCTGTCAAATTCGAAAAAATTCTACCACATTCGAAAAAAACTATCAAATTCAAAAAAAATTTTACTACATTCGAAAAAAATATCAAATTCGAAAAAATTCTACCACATTCGAAAAAACTATCAAATTCGAAAAAATTCTACCACATTCGAAAAAAACTATCAAATTCGAAAAAATTCTACCACATTTGAAAAAAACTGTCAAATTCGAAAAAATTCTACCACATTCGAAAAAACTATCAAATTCAAAAAAAATTTTACTACATTCGAAAAAAATATCAAATTCGAAAAAATTCTACCACATTCGAAAAAAACTGTCAAATTCGAAAAATTTCTACCACATTCGAAAAAAACTATAAAATTCGAAAAAATTCTACCGCATTCGAAAAAAACAATAACTGAATTTGAAAAAGTAAACTATATATAACCATTTTGCGAAATTTGAAATTCCTATAGAATGAAATTGAATTCCAATAGAAAAGATTAGGATAGAATAGAAAGTATAAAAGAATAGCATAGAAAAACAATAGAACAGAATAGAAAAAAATATAATATATTGTATTCTAATCTTTTGTATTTGAATTCGAATTCATTCTGTACCAAATTCCAATTTTGGAAGATGCTTAAATATATATATTATATTTTTTTTCTATTCTGTTCCATTGTTTTTCTATGCTATTCTTTTCTATTCTATTCTAAACTTTTCTATTCGAATTTGAATTAATTCTATGCGAAATTCGAATTTCTGAAGATGGCTTCTAAAATTAGAATTTCATATAGAATGAATTCGAATTTGAATAGAAAAGATTAGAATAGAAAATAATAGAAATAGAATAGACTAGAAAAACAATAGAACAGAAGAGAATAAAATATAATATATATATATATATATTATATTTTTTTCTATTCTGTTTCATTGTTTTTCTATGCTATTCTTTTTTATTCTATTCTAAACTTTTCTATTCGAATTTGAATTCATTGTTTATGAAATTCGAATTTCGGAAGATGGCTTCTGAAATTCGAATTTCGTATAGAATGAATTTGAATTTGAATAGAAAAGAATAGACTAGAAAAACAATAGAACAGAACAGAATAAAATATAATATATATATATTATATCTTATTCTATTCTGTTCTATTGTTTTTCTAGTCTATTCTTTCTACTCTATTTTAATCTTTTCTATTCAAATTCATTTTATACGAAATTCGAATTTTGGAAGATGGTTTTATATATATATATATATATATATATATATATACTATTTTTTCTATTCTGTTCTATTGTTTTTCTATTATTTTCTATTATATTCTGATCTTTTCTATTTGAATTCAAATTCATTCTATACAAAATTCGAATTTCGGAAAATAGTTATATAGAAATAGAATGAAATCAAATTCTAATAGAAAAGAATAGAAAGAAATATTATTTATATATATATATATATATATATATATATATATATATATATATATATATATATATATATATATATATATAAATGAATAAAAAAAAATGGAATTTGGTACAGAATGAATTTGAATAGAAAAGATTAGAATAGAATATTTTATATTTTTTTCTATTCTGTTCTGTTGTTTTTCTATGCTATTCTTTTATATTATTCAAATTTCGTATAGAATGATTTCGCATTCAAATAGAAAAGATTAGAATAAAATAGAAAAGAATAGAAAAACAATAGACCAGCATAGAAAAAAATAAAATAAAATAAAATAAATAAATAAATAAATATATATATATATATATATATATATATATATATATATATATAAATATATACCGTATTTATCGGCGTATAACAAGCACTTTTTTCCCCTTAAAATCAGGGGAAAATCACGGGTGCGTGTTATTGCGATCCTGAGCTTGGCTCTTCTCGGCCACTTTCGGCTTCACTCGAGCCCTGCCCAAACCTAGCCGAGTGTACTCGGCTAGGTTCGGATAGCTCCGCTCACAGTCACGCCCATCCCGGACGGGACTACGAGTGGAGCCAAAAGTGAACGAGAGCTGCCGAGAAGAGCCGAGGATCGGCTCTGTGTATTTTGGCTCCGGCGGCACCATTTTCAAATCGCGGTGGGCGATTTTGAAGCTCAGATCGCAGGGGATCACAGGATTTTGCGAGCTGCAAGGCTGCACTGGGGCAAGGCTGCACTGGGATAAGGCTGCAATGGACACTGGGGAAGGCTGCACTGACAAGGCTGCACTGACATGGCTGCACTGACATGGCTGCACTGGGGCAAGGCTGCACTGAGAAGGCTGCAATGATGGGCATTTAAATGTAAGTTTTTTCCCTTAAACTTCCCTCCTAAAAGTTTTTTTCTCCTTAAAATTCCCTCCTAAACTTGGGGTGCGTGTTATACGCCGGTGCGTGTTATACGCCGATAAATACGGTAATTTTTTTTGTTTTATTCTCTTCTATTGTTTTTTTATGCTTTTCTTTTCTATTATTTTATATTCTATAATAGTCTTTTCAATTCAAATTCATTCTATACGAAATTCGAATTTCGGTACATGGCTTCTGAAGTTTGAATTTCGTATAGAATGAATTCGAATTTGAATAGAAAAGATAGAAAACAGAATAGAAGAAAATATAATATATATATTATATTTTCTTCTATTCTGTTCTATTGTTTTTCTAGTCTATTCTTTTCTATTATTTTCTATTCTATTCTAATCTTATATATATATATATATATATATATATATATATATATATATATATATATATATAATATATAATATACATATACACATACATACACACATATATATATATATATATCCATCTTCCGAAATTTGAATTTCTTATAAAATGAATTCGAATTTGAATAGGAAAGATTAGAATAGAGTAGAAGAGAAAAGACTAGAAAAACAATAGAACAGAATAGAATAAATTATATATATATTATATTTTATTCTGTTCTGTTCTATTGTTTGTCTAGTCTATTATTTTCTATTCTAATCTTTTCTATTCAAATTCGAATTCATTCTATACGAAATTCCACTTTCAAAAGCCATCTTCCGAAATTCGAATTTCGTATAGAATGAATTTAAATTCGAATAGAAAAGTTTAGAATAGAATAGAAAAGAATAGCATAGAAAAACAATGAAACAGAATAGAAAATTATATATATATATATATATATATATATATATATATAAAACATCTTCCAAAATTCGAACTTCATATAGACCGAAATCAAATTTGAATATAAAAGATTAGAATAGAAAAGAATAGACTAGAAAAACAATAGAACAGAATAGAAGAAAATATAATATATATATTATATTTTCTTCTATTCTGTTCTATTGTTTTTCTAGTCTATTCTTTTCTATTATTTTCTGTTCTAATCTTTTCTATTCAAATTCGAATTCATTCTATACGAAATTCAAACTTCAGAAGCCATGTACCGAAATTCGAATTTCGTATAGAATGAATTTGAATTTGAATTGAAAAGACTATTATAAAATATAAAATAATAGAAAAGAAAAGCATAAAAAAACAATAGAAGAGAATAATAAAAAAAAAAAAGTTATATATATATATATATATATATATATATATATATATTTATATATATTTATATATATATATATTCTATTGCTTTATTATTTTATATTCTATCTTATTGTTTTTTTTAGAAAAACGTTTTCTATTTTTTTCGAATTCGATTATGTTTTCGAATTCGATTCGAATATGTTTTCGAATTCGATTCGAATATGTTTTCGAATATGTTTTCGAATTCGTTTCGAATATGTTTTCGAATTCGTTCATTTTTTTTCGGATTCGTTTAAATTCTTTACTTTTGTAATTCGGAAATTCAGATGCATCCGAATTTCCGAATAATGAAAAATTCGTCCGAATTTCGATTCGGAACGAAACAAAATGCACATGCCTATTCCACAAGCGAGCCCAATTTTGAAGCGTGACATGTTGGATATCAATTTACTTGGCGTAACATTATCTTTCACAATATAGAAAAAAAATTGGGCTAACTTTACTGTCATCTTATTTTTTAATTCGAACAAATTGCATTTGTAAGACCGCTGCGCAAATACAGTGTGACAGGAAATTTTGCAAGGACCGCCATTTTATTCTCTAGGATGTCTGAAAAAATATATATAATGTTCTAGCAAAAAAAAAACAAAAAAAAAACAGATTTTAAATTTTAAACAACAAATGTAAAAAAGAGGCTTGGGGCTGAAGTGGTTAACATCAATAACGGAGACCCAGGGAGAGATAATAATCCAGGATAGTGTGATATCTATTTATTAAAAGTCAAAACAAGGATTAAAAAATATATAAATTTGCCACTCACATGTAAAGGCGCTATAGTTAGCACCAACACAAGCAGCCTGTTCGATTACCCTGCCCACCCCTCAGTCTGAGTCCGCGTGCGTACCAAATGGGCGAATGTTCAAACCAGATCAGAAACCTGAAATAACATCTAGTGTGGTGGACGCGCAGTCTCATTTCGCTTGTCAGCATCACTATCCACCATTTTACTATACCCCAATCATGGATTCTATTTGGTCAAAACAACGTCTTGATGTAACATCCCACCCCGCACTGATTGGCCTAATCGCAATTACTCTGGAAACAGGCCATGTGTGTTGGAGATAATCAGATGAAATGATCGATCCACATTACATGATTCAAAAAAAAATTCTCTTCACAACATTAAAACAAGACAATAAAAATGATCAAGGAATGCATATAAAAATATTAAAACTACAAATATATAAATGACACATAATTGCAAAAAGTATAGATATATAGTATACGATGAACATGTATACCAAAAGTTCCTTTATTCCTTAAATTTTAGGTACGAATATTAGACACCCTCTAGTGGTAGATCAATCAAATGACTGAATGATAGGAGAACCTACATAATGACTAATGCACCCCCTCTAGTGGTGGAACTAGAAATTCACTCAATATATAAAAAAGGTTAAAAGAACTGGCAGAGACCAAAATAAATCTAACAACCTCACCAATTAGAAATCTGATATGAAACAGTTTAAATCTATATCTATGTTGAGGCCAAATGGATACAAAGAAGAAAGTTCATGTATCCACGTGGTCTCATTTTGGGAGATCCTGTATTACTAGCAGTAAGGTTGGCCATAGACAAATCAAAATTAAGCCAAATTCTGATCAGTGTGTGGCTGACCCTGTTTGACAGAAGTCGATCCTTAGATCGACTTCTGTCAAACGGACAAGTTGAAAAACTTTTTCCCCAGTGGGGAGAGGAATTTATTGTCTTAGTTTTTTTTTTTTTTTTTAAATTATGACCAGCTTGGGGGCGTGTCCAGGATGGCAGAGGGAGCAGACGTGTTTGTCTGAGCTCCCTGAGACCGGATCAATTATCCCCTTTTTACTGGGTGCAGACCCCATAATATTGGCCTACTTAGACCCCTACTGCCTGGGGGACAGGTCCGGATTGCTGGGGCAGAGAATCAGCCGGCCGAAATATAAAAAAAAGGACCGGAGCCGGCCGGCGCGGACTAGGCCGAAGCCGCGGTCTCGCCTAGAAGGCCCTGCCCGCGGCCTCACACGGCCGGCGCGGTGCCTGTTCGGGCGCCATAAATCACAGATCCTGCGGGCTCTCCCTGTCCCTCCTCACTCCTGGTGCCTTCCTGGGGGTATGCAAAGGCGAAAAAGTCAGTCTAGATCAAGGAAAAAGGCCACAAAACCCGACACCACAGACAAGGCCGCAGCCGGGACCTCGCCTAAGACTCTTCCCCAGATGGAGAACCAGGCCGAAGATCCTGATAAGATGCCTGCCACAGCGGCTGATTTTAAGGCGGTTCTACAGGCCATAACTACCCTGACCGGTAAGGTGGATCACATACAAGCTAATGTAGAGTTTATTAGGAAGGACTTTGACGCCTTTAGGGGACGAGTATCTGAGGTGGAGCAAAGGGTCTCCCAGGCGGAGGATACGGTGCGTGATCATGGGGCTGACATTCATGCACTTAAGGCCAGAGTAAAAACGCTTGAGTCCCGCGCAGAAGATGCGGAGAACCGTAATCGACGGAATAATTTACGCATATTGGGACTCCCTGAAGGGGCAGAGGGCACGAATCCTACGGCCTTCGCCGAACGCCTACTGCAACAACTGCTCCCTTCAGCACGCTTCTCCCCGTTTTTTACAGTGGAAAGGGCCCACCGCATACCCACCGCCAGGGGACCCCAGGGAGCACCTCCCCGTACCTTTATTTTCAAACTCCTTCATTTTCGGGACAGAGATATTGTGATGAGGGAGGCCAGAGCCCAAGGCGAACTCCGCTTCGAAAATGCTAAGCTTCTCATATTCCCGGATTACTCGCTGGAAACACAAAAGCAACGAAAATCCTTTGATGCTGTTAGAGCGAGGCTTCGCTCCCTTCATATTAAATACAGCATGCTGTTCCCGGCCAGGCTGAGGGTGGAAGACGGAGAGTCTACGCGGTTCTTTGTGTCCCCAGAGGAGGCCTCTGCCTGGATTGATACACTTCCGCCCAGATGAGTGAACTTCCTAATTACCCACTTAAGCGGATTGTTACTGTTTACTGTTCTTCCTGAACCGTGCCTTTTCCTATCCGTTGGCCTGGGTCTTCCTGCTGGCACCCACCACATGTTGTGGCTTATTACTTTTGAATTCTCGAGACTCGGATGGATGGACCCCGAGAGGCTTCTTGAGGCCTCATTACTGCAATAGTGGTGCCGGGGCGGTTCCTAATGCTCCTTCTTCCCCTTTCCCTTTTTTGCATGTCCTGGACCCAGGCCCATTACCGGTTCTAAATGTTGATTATTTACTCAGTTACCACTATCTCTATGGATGGGATCTGGCCCCTGATTGCCTTAGCCATGTGTGGCCTTAAAGACGTGCCTCTCTTATACATTGGCCGTTTTAGGGCCTCCTGTCCTGCATGGTCTAATAACACTCTATGGTGAATCCTCTGGTAATGACTGAATCATTTGAATTCACTTTGTAACGTTACTTTTCAAGTTTGTACCCCCGGCGGCTGCCGGGAGCCTGCACCTGCTCTTTTATCAGTCCGGTCTCCAGCAAGGGACTACATGTGAGATCTAATTGCTGAACTGCAGATGCCGTTTTGCACACGTTCCCCCTTTACAGGCGCGTTTGCCTTGGTTCGAGATTGGGATTCTGAGCCTCCCCCAAGTTGGGGCTGGGGTTGGCGGGGTGGGGGGTGGGGGGGTTGGTTGGGTTTATTTGGTTATGTTTGGTTCTTATGTTTTTCTTCCACAAGCGATGCAAATATAATTGTCACTCAGTGTTTGGGGTGCCACGCCCTGACTTACATGGTGGTCCGAGCGTTGCACCTAAATTTGGGTAGAGGTCCACAGCTGGGAAATGTACCTATAGATGACTATGGCTGATTGTACTATTGTCTCATGGAACACTAGGGGATTAAATTCTTCTGTGAAAAGGTCATTGGTATTTCAATTTCTTAAAACCTATCATCCCCAAATATGTATACTGCAAGAAACTCACTTGACAGGCAGCAAAATTCTGAGCCTCAGACGGCCATGGGTGGGACATCAATATCACTCTACTTACACCAACTTCTCTAGGGGAGTCAGCATTCTAATTCATAAGTCTCTACCGTTTAAACTGTTGGCGCTGGAACTAGATCCGGAGGGCCGTTTTGTTATACTACATGCCATGGTAGATAGATTAGAACTAGTGGTGGTGGGTTTGTACCTCCCCCCCCCGGCCTCCATGAGATTGCTTAATCAGCTTATCTCTAAAATTGCCACCTATGCTACGGATAATGTGGTGGTGTTGGGGGATTTTAACATGGCCCCGGATCCTGGAATGGACAGGTTCTCGCCCGGAACCGGCTCCTCTTCAGACCTGATCTCGTGGGCCGAAGCCTCTAACCTGACAGATGTATGGAGATGGAGGAACCCTTCCCGAAGGGCCTACACGTGTCATTCGGCCTCGCATAAGACCTTCTTGCGCATAGACCTGGCCTATGCGGGGGGGTCTATGCTGCCCAGGGTTAGGGACATCACCATTCTCCCCCGTGGCGTATCCGATCACGCACCGCTTGCCTTGAGGCTGTGTGTGTCCTGTTCACCGGGTGAGAATCTCTGGAGATTGTCCAGATTTTGGCTAGATGATTCCAGAATATCGGAACCATTTAGATCTGAAGCAATACAATATTGGCGGGATTTGGACCAATCGATATCTCTGACCACATCCTGGGACGCATTCAAGGCCTTCACTAGAGGTAACCTGCAGTCTCATATCCGTAAGGTCCGTAAAGACCTGAGAGAGGAGACCCGAAAGGCTGAGGAGAAGGTGGCAGTACTAGAGGAGGAATACTCGGAGTCTCGGACTTCGAGAGCGTACTCTGACTTTCAGGCAGCACTGCGGGATGTTCTCCTGCTACGAACATCAGCCACTAAGACTAAATTTCTGCATCAGTCCCAAAGAATTTTTGAGCACGGGGAAAAGACTGGTAGTATGCTGGCATGGCTGGCGAGGGAAAGCTCCTCCCCAGTCACTATTTCCACCATTTATGACTTAGACGGGACGACCCTAACAGATCCTTCATCCATTAATGATAGATTTGCGTCATTTTATAGGGACCTATACAGTTCTAGAATGAATTGTACAGACGCGGAACTGGCAACATATCTTGACGGGGTGGAGCTCCCTTGCCTGACATCCACGTTTAGAGAGGCTTTGGACGGTCCTATCCTGTTAGAGGAAGTACAGAAGGCAGTGGCCTCCTTACAAAACGGCAAAACGCCGGGCCCGGATGGGATACCTGCCGAGTTCTTTAAGACATATGCAGAAGAAATACTGCCATTGTTCAAAAGAATGCTCCAAAACGCCATGGAGGGGAATTCATTGCCCCCGACAATGGCTGAGGCGGTTATAGTAGTCATTCTTAAACAAGGCAAGCCTCCCGAACACTGCTCTTCATATCGTCCTGTTTCTCTCCTTAATGTGGATGCCAAGCTGTTGGCCAAGGTTTTGGCTGGTCGCTTAAATACTGTGATTACGGCACTGGTGCATGCGGATCAGTCTGGTTTTATGCCGGGCAGGGGGACCGACATAAACATCCGGCGTCTCTTAACGCATCTGTCCAGGGCGAGCGGGGACGGCCCGGAGGTTGTCGCCTCTCTAGATGCCGAAAAGGCTTTTGATTCAGTTGAGTGGCGCTACCTCTGGGCGGTCCTCCGCAAGTTTGGATTTGGCCCTCGCTTTATTAGTTGGGTCCAGATGCTATACTCTAATCCCACGGCCCGTATACGCACAAACAATTCATTATCCCCACCGTTTCCCCTGTCTAGGGGTACCAGACAGGGCTGCCCACTATCCCCTGGATTATTCGCGCTAGCCATGGAGCCCATGGCAGCTCGTATTAGATCCGCTTCCTCAGTAAAAGGAATCCAAGTTGGTGTAATAACAGATAAAATATCCTTATACGCCGACGATACCCTCCTTTTCCTTAAAGATATTTCTTCCCTCCCACCCGCGCTACAAATAATAGACGAATTCGGATCGTTCTCGGGCATTAAAATTAACTGGGGAAAATCCCTTCTTTTCTCGCTGAATCCAGCGAGTCCCCACCCACCAACAGGCACCCCCCTAAACTGGACATCAGAGTTCAAATACCTGGGTGTGAGGGTTGGGACTCCATTGTCCTCATATTATGAGCTGAACCTTCAACCACTTCTTAAAAATTTTTCACAAAAATGTACAGCTTGGAGGACTCTTCCCCTATCACCCGTGGGTAGGGTAAATTTAATTAAAATGGTTTATCTCCCCAAGTTCCTTTACCTCTTTCGTAATGCCCCTTTAATCCCTCCGGCCTCATTCTTTGCAAGAGTGAAAAGTATAATTTCGTCCTTTGTTTGGAATGGCGGATCCCCGCGACTGGCCATTACTACCCTCCAGCTGCCCGTCACCCAGGGCGGCCTGTCCCTACCAGATTTTCAGATCTATTTCTGGGCGGCCGTTCTGGTGACGGTCAGATGGTGGTTCTCACAGCTACAGGACAACCCGGCGGTAACCTTGGAGGCAGCCATAATGGGTTCATACTCCTCTCTCAGCAATGTGGTGTTTAGGGGGGTGAGGTCTCACCCCGGCATCACGGACTTGATGCGTACAACCATTACTGTATGGCATAAGGCCAGGGCCCGCTTTGCCTCTCCCGAGACATTTTCTCCCCATATTCCTTTATGGGGTAATCCCAACTTACCACACCTGAATACTGTTCCAGATCCCCAGGTTTGGGCAGGGAAGGGCATAGTAAAACTGAAACATATTGTGGTGGGGGGTAAACTGAGATCCTTTGCGGATCTCAAAAGTGCCTACTCACTCCCGGGATGGATGCTGTTTAGGTACTATCAACTCCGGCATGCGTACAAGAAACAGTTCCCAGCTCAAATTATATTGAAATCAGACTCTGTGGAGGGACTACTCACTGCTAGGGTCATAGATAGACCCCTCTCCTCCCTATATTTTCATCTGTCCGTAGCTCCATTGAAAAAACTTGAAAAAACTCATGATAGATGGAAAGTAGATATCCCAGATCTGACAGAGGAGGAATGGGAGTCCTGTGTATCATCCTTTGTCACTAATATGATCTCGGCCAGAGACCGTTTTATGCAGGTCAAGTTCCTCCACAGGGCCTATTATACTCCAAAGCGATTGACACTTATGAATCCTAACACTCCCGTGGCCTGTCCTAGGTGTGGTCAGAGTTCTGCTGCGTTCTTTCATATGATATGGTCCTGTCCTCGCCTTGGGGATTACTGGCTTGGGATAGCTGACACCCTTAGACGGGTTACCTCTCTAGAACTGGTCACAGACCCCAAATTGATGCTGCTCAATGTCTTTGACTCTAGGGTAAGGGGTAAATACACTAGACTATTTTTAAATTATGCCACATTTTACGCTCGTAGAGAGATATTTCTTCACTGGAAGGACAATGCCCCACCCACAGTATCCTTATGGCACCTTAAATTGAACTCGGTGCTACCATTGTATAAACTTACCTATACTAACCGAAACTGTCCTGCCAAATTTGACAAGATATGGTCGGGTTGGATAGATGCGTGGGGTACATTGGGGGAGGATGACCACCGCGATGAGGCTGTTGGACCCGCCCGATAATGGTTTACCACTATTTTAATTTTCTGATTGTTTAACCCTGCTTTGAGTACTGTGAACCTAGCAAGATGGATGTGGTCCTTCCCCGCCCCCCCCCCCTCTCTCCCCCCCCCCTTCTCTCCCCCCCCCCCTTTTTTTTTTTTTTTTCTCTTCCTTTTTTTTTTTTTTTCTCTCCAAGACCTTCTCAACTATTAGTCCTGGAACCTATTGTCTTTGATCTCATCTCCTAATGTGATGTAACTAGACACCTCTGCACTTTTTTTTTTTTTATATACTGTTCAAGATGTCGCTCACTTGTTTTGTGACAACTTATGTGATAATACTTCTGTGTACAACTGTGTATATGCATCGCTTGTATTGTAAACATTGAATAAACTATTTTTCTTGTTAAAAAAAAAAAAAAATTATGACCAGCTTAGAGTGGTAGTAAACACTGTTACACTACTTGTACCTACAGGTCAGCCTATAATAAGGCGTACCTGTAGGTACTGTGAATATCTCGTAAACTTGCACAGTTTAGGAGATATTCGGAGTGCATGCAGGCGGTAACATCACTGGCGCATGCGCTCTGAAGGTCCGGCTTACAGCACTGGACCTTTCATAGGCCAATGCTGTAAATGGCGGCTCCCGCGCACAGTGATGTCATTATTCCCCCGGCCTCTCATGTAACTAGAGGCCGCGAACCCAGAAGGAAGACGGGGATAAGATGTCAGCCGTCTCAGCGGTGACAGTGCAATGCTGGAGGGTTAGTTCTAAGGTAAGTTTCTCATATAATGTGCTAGTGGGCGATGCCTACTAGCACATTATGCCATTGCCTTGTAGGTTTACTACCGCTTTAAAGCAGATATAAAGTCCACTCTTTTTATTTTGGGAAATGGGCCCCCAGGAGCTTTATGCCATAATGTGCTAGTTTGTAACACATTTTAGCACATTATGGCAAATAATTCCCTGCAGTACTGCACTGTCAGCGCTCTCCGCTGTCACAGGTGCTTCCATCTTCTCCCGGTCTTTCAGGTTCGGTCTGTTCGGCTGCTTGAATGGCCAGGCCATGATGACGTCACTTCCACACATGCGCATGGCAGTCACATCCTCACGTCACAGAGAGATGCGGTAAATGTACGCTGAGCTGTGCGTGCTTATGGGAGTCATATCATCATGGCACAGAGAGATGCCGTGAATGTATATTGAGTTGCGTGTGCGCAGAGGAGTCACATCCTCAGGTCACAGAGAGATGCGGTGAATGTATACTGAGTTGCGCATGCGCACAGGCAGGAGCCACATCCGCACGTCACAGAGAGATGCGGTAAATGTATACTGAGTTGCGCGTGCGCACAGGAGTCACATCCTCATGGCACAGAGGGATGGCGTAAATGTACAACGACCTAAGCAGTGTATATTGCTGCTGACAGAATTTTTTTTTTGAAGTTCAGCTCCACTTTAAGGCTTAGTTTACACTTGAAGTCGGAGCAGTAAAAAAAAAAAAAAAGGGCAGTTGAGCCACGTTTTTCCATCCACCCCATCCTGGGGTGCCAAGACAATCTGCAAAGACAGCAGGACAGGGTTCTAAACATGCAATGGCTTTAATGGTTTTATACAGAAAAGAAGGAGGGCGCACCAACCTAGTGCATTACCACTGATAAACTTTAATGCAGCATAAAAACAGCAAAAATTATACTCACAAACAAGCTTAAAAAAACAGCTTTAAAAGGGCGCAAAGGCGCTGTTCTGTGGATCGACACACCAGGACCTGTTGCCGAGAGGGTCAGACTGGTGCAAATGGCCAATGGCTAACGCGTTTCGGGGGAGCACCCCTTTCTTCAGAGCCTAGACGGGCAATGGTTGGTCTCTCGAAATTCCCCCTCTATAAGTGTATATATATATGTATATATCTATGACACCCAATTGGTGGCAACGCCCCCTCCCACAAATAATAAGCACCCACCCATTCAGGTTAACCCTCCCTAGACCCATCCCTCTGAGTACGATCCCCATTTGTAGCCAGATGGTGGAAAACAAGCATCCCTCTATAATATCTTATAAGATAATATCTATAAGATATTATAGAGGGATGCTTAAAAAAAAAGAAAAACGCCTGTAAACGAAACGCAGCTAAATGCTAGTTACCGCGTTTAGCTGCGTTTAGAAGCATTTGGCGCTTGAAATGCCTCTAAACTCAGCGTCTGAACTCATTTTTTTGCTTCCCAAAAAAAGCCTCTAAACTCAGCTGCCTAGAAATGACTATAAACGACCCTGTGTACATGTACTGATAAGATAACATAGAGGAGAGTTCAGGAGCAGTTGAAAAAAAAGCCCAACTGCTCCTAAACATCCGTTTACCAGCAGCAGTGTACATGAGGCCTATAGTGTATTAAGTTAATTTATTGTGGAATAGTAAAAACATGTAGAGATTGTGCATTCACATGGTGATGCAAAATACAGGCTTATCGGGATCATATGCAGTCCCTCATCCCAGATGGATCGATAGCTGGCAGGTACTGACAGGTGGAATCCACAGGTTGCTCGGGAGCCGGAGCCAAAGTTCTTAAGTGCCGCTGTTAGGTGGAGAGCCTCTAGGACCACTGCGAGTCTTGAAGCCCGGGAACAAGCCAGAGATAGCCGCCGTGTATAGGAGACCTGGCAGCCCAACGCAAACTCCAGAGTGAATGAACGCAAGTAAGCACTGAACACATTTCGGATGAACCAATCGCTTCCTTCATCAGCCTAACATCATGATTTATCTCCAGGAATTAAATAGAACGGGTTAATCATTAAGCCTTGCAGTGCTTTCAATCAGTCTATATTAAACTCTGTAAATGTCTTATGCAATCATTTTAATCATCAGTAAAAAAGGAGTAAAATATAAAAGGGATACAATTATTGCAATAAACGTTTATATGTTGTATTATAGTTATTCTAAAAGTGTCTTATCTTAAAGATATCATATTATAATAATAATAATAATAATAATCATAAAAAATCCCTACATTTAAGGATCGAAAAGAAAGACCTGGGTAAATAGATAGGCACCTTTGTAGATAAAACAGAATGCAAGGTAACACATTCATCTTTAACACACTGACTCGGCCCATCCATGATAAGGTCTCCCTGTTCCACCTGTGTAAGCCTGATTTTATAGTGGAGAATAGTGGGTGTAATTACTATTATAAAGCTGGGAGCAGAGGGGATAAGATAAACACCCAGATATTTCAGGTGAGTGTGGCACCAAGTCAAGGAGAAGGAGGACTGCAAACATGTACACAAGCTTGATGGGATGTTCAGACTTATTATAATTGATTTTGAAATTGGAGAGTAAGCTGAAAATCTGTAGTTCATCCATAATATTGGGGAGAGAGACAGGGGGTCAGTCATACAGAACAGGACATCATCAGCATAAGCAGATAGTTTATGTTCCCTTGGCCCGCCGAAGCCTTTGATATTTGGATTAGAGCGAATCCTATTAAGCAATGGTTCCAGGGTGAGGGCGAAAATGAGGGGGGACAGTGGGCAGCCCTGCCTAGTTCCATTTTCAATAGGGAAGGTGTCCAATAGGACTCCGTTCACTTTAACTCGGGCTCCGGGGTAGCTATAGAGCGAGGTTATCCAGGAGAGCATGTTATGGCCAAGCCCAGTCTGGTCAATACAGCTCGAAGGTATACCCAGTCCACCCTGTCGAACGCCTTTTCAGCGTCAGTGGAAAGCAAGAGATAGGGTGGATGGTCGGTCTGTGTTTGTGCCCAGTGGATCAACTGGATAGCCTGATTAGAATTTTCCTTAGCTTCCCTTCCGTTAATAAACCCTGTTTGGTCTAGGTGTATGATGGATGGCATTATGAATTTAAGACGGTTCGCTAAAATTTTTGCTAATATTTTTATGTCGGTGTTGAGAAGTGATATCGGTCTGTAGCTGCTAGGGACAGTGTGGTCGTTCCCTTCTTTGGGGAGCACTGTGATATGGGCCAGTAATCCCTCTTTAGGTAAAGGGGTACCCAAAGCTAAGGCGTTAAAGTAGGCACACAGTAAGGGGAGGAAAGTACTGTAGTAGGCATTCGTATATCCGGCACGACCTCGACTTTTTACCTTTCAGGAGTTCTTTTACCACTGTTTCCAGTTCCGTCTGGGTAATAGGCGTCTCGAGGTGTTTGCTGGTTTGGGAGGTAAGTGGGGGGACTTAGGCCTCTGCCAGATATTCCAGAATATGGCCCTGTTATTGATCTGCCATTGAGCCAGGTAGTGTAGCAGGGAGATGGTATAACTGGGCATAGTAGTCCCTAAAGGCAGCCACAATCTTAGTGAACTACCGGGGAACCCGTCGTGGTTTGGAGTTTATGTACGTGGCCCGAGGCCTGTTGTCTCTTTAGGGTACTCGTAAAATTTGCGAGAAATGTGGCGTAGGCGGGCCCGTATCCGGGCACCGAGCATGTTGGCAAGCTCTAAGCGAAGGGATTGGAGTTCTGCTGCCAGCTCTGGAGTCAGGCAACGTTTATGTTTGAGTTCCGCAGATTGGATCTTTTTTAGGAGGGTCTGGAGATTCCCCTCGTGCTTTTTTCAGCCTCGCGCCCTGGGATATGAACTCCCCCTGATCACCGCCTTATGCCCTTCCCATATGGACGCCAGCCCTACATCCTCCGTTGAGTTCTCGGCAAAGTACAGGGAAATAGATTCTGATATGTGCTTCGACGCCACTACATCATCCAAGATGTTCTCGTTCAATCTCCAGGTCCAGGACCTGGCGTCAGAGGACAACGGATGTATAGAGAGGGATACCAGGGCGTGGTCTGAGAGGGTTATAGAACCGATCGATGAACTACATTGTTACATAGTTACATAGTAGGCGAGGTTGAAAAAAGACACAAGTCCATCAAGTCCAACCTATGTGTGTGATTATATGTCAGTATTACATTGTATATACCTGTATGTTGTGGACGTTCAGGTGCTTATCTAATAGTTTCTTGAAACTATCGATGCTCCCCGCTGAGACCAGCGCCTGTGGAAGGGAATTCCACATCCTTGCCGCTCTTACAGTAAGGAACCCTCTACGTAGTTTAA
Source organism: Aquarana catesbeiana (assembly GCF_042186555.1). Classification (NCBI taxonomy): domain Eukaryota; kingdom Metazoa; phylum Chordata; class Amphibia; order Anura; family Ranidae; genus Aquarana; species Aquarana catesbeiana. The sequence goes on from NC_133336.1 coordinate 183,063,803, forward strand.
GGTTAAACCTCTTTTCTTCTAATTTTAATGAGTGGCCACGAGTCTTGTTAAACTCCCTTCTGTGAAAAATTTTTATCCCTATTGTGGGGTCACCAGTACGGTATTTGTAAATTGAAATCATATCCCCTCTCAAGCATCTCTTCTCCAGAGAGAATAAGTTAAGTGCTCGCAACCTTTCCTCATAACTAAGATCCTCCAGACCCTTTATTAGCTTTGTTGCCCTTCTTTGTACTACATTTCCAGTACATCCTTCCTGAGGACTGGTGCCCAGAACTGGACAGCATACTCTAGGTGCGGCCGGACCAGAGTCTTGTAGAGCGGGAGTATTATTGTTTTATCTCTGGAATTAATCCCCTTTTTAATGCATGCCAATATTCTGTTTGCTTTGTTAGCAGCTGCTTGGCATTGCATGCCATTGCTGAGCCTATCATTAGGACCCCCAGGTCCTTTTCCATCCTAGATTCCCCCAAGAGGTTCTCCCCCAGTGTATAGATTGCATTCATATTTTTGCCACTCAAATGCATTACTTTACATTTTTCTACATTGAACCTCATTTGCCAAGGTTTCCACATCCTGAGGAGAAGTTATTGCATTGCTTAGCTTAGTATCGTCCGCAAATACAGAGGTTGAACTGTTTACCCCACCCCGACCATTCCGAGTACTCCCCATTTATCACCACCCTCTGAACTCGCACTTGTAGCCAGTTTTCAATCCATGTACTCATCCTATGGTCCATGCCAACGGACCTTATTTTGTACAGTAAATGTTTATGGGGAACTGTGTCAAATGCTTTTGCAAAATCCAGATACACCACGTCTACAGGCCTTCCTTTATCTAGATGGCAACTCACCTCCTCATAGAAGGTTAATAGATTGGTTTGGCAAGAACGATTCTTCTTGAATCCATGCTGATTACTTCTGATACCGTTCTCAATACTAAAATCTTGTATATAGTCCCTTATCATCCCCTCCAAGAGTTTACATACTGTTGATGTTAGGCTAACTGGTCTGTAATTCCCAGGGATGTATTTTGGGCTCTTTTTAAATATTGGTGCTACATTGGGTTTTCTCCAATCAGCTGGTACCATTCCAGTCAGTAGACTGTCAGTAAAAATTAGGAACAATGGTCTGGCAATTACTTAACTGAGTTCCCTAAGGACCCTTGGGTGCAAGCCATCTGGTCCCGGTGCCTTATTAATGTTAAGTTTCCCAAGTCTAATTTTAATTATGTCTTCTGTTAACCATGGAGGTGCTGTGATGTGTCATGAGGATAAACACTGCAGTTTTGGTTACTGAAGCCCCCCGATTCCCTCGTGAAGACTGAGGAGAAGAATAAATTCAATACCTTTGCCACCTCCCCATCCTTTGTAATCAGATGTCCTTCCTCATTCTTTATGGGGCCAATATGGTCTGTCCTCCCTTTTTTACTGTTTACATACTTAAAGAATTTCTTGGGATTTTTTTTGCTCTCCTCCGCTATGTGTCTTTCATGTTTTATCTTAGCCGTCCTTATCGCACCCTTACATTTCTTGTTGCAGTCTTTATAAAGTCTGAATGCTGATTATGATCCCTCAAACTTGTATTTTTTGAAGGCCTTCTCCTTTGCTTTTATATACATTTTTACATTGGAGTTAAGCCATCCAGGACTTTATTTAATATGCTCTTAAAGCAAACACATCTCTCCTCCGTGTTCTTTGTTCCTAAGATTTTATCCCAATAGATAGGGTCTCCAAAGAGAACTGATCCATCAGTAACAGATTTATGCGGGTGTATACGGTGTGAGTGGCTTAGTAGTAGCTGAATTCTTTGTCAGTGGGGTGGAGTATCCTCCAGCAATTGACAAGATGGTAGGAGTGTAGGGATTTTCAGAAGTGTTTGAGGAAAGAGAAAGAGTTTAGTGGAACGTCCCATGGATGTGTCCATCCGGGGGTCTGGGCTGACATTGAAATCTCCCCCCAAGATCAGTTGGTCCTCTCTAAAATTGGAGAGGGAGTCAAAGAAGGAGTCTAGGAAGGTGAGTTGTTGAGTATTCGGTGCGTACACGGTTGCAAAAGTGAATTTACGGCTTAGGATGGTGCTTTTAATTGAAACGTATCTGCCATTGGAGTCAGTTAATTGGTCCACCAGGACAAAGGGCATTGTTTATGTATGGTTTATATATGGCTATAGTAACTCAACTCAACTTAGATCGAGGAGAGTTGCTGAGAAACCATTGATTATACAGGTGGGTGGGAAGGAGGGGTACCGAGTCAGTGCAAAAGTGTGTCTCCTGTAATAAAAGAATCTGTGCCTCCAAGCGTTTGGTTTCGAGCCACAACTTACTGCGTTTATGAGGTGATCCCAAGCCACGGACATTATATGATACCACTTTCAGGGAAGCCATACGTAGGTCATGGAGGAGGTATCCCAAGTCCCCGTCAGGAGGGAGAAGTGACCTGCAAGTGATTGATCCATGAATCAAGGAGTTCTGAGAAAAAACAAACATAAAAACCTAGAAAACAAAGAACCATCAAGACATACAATACATTCAAGGGGGACCTTGCCGTAAGGGCATCCCAAAGTATCCAACCACTACTAGTTGTGAATCTCCACTTGGCCATCTGGCCAAAAAAAAGAGTGGAGGTCAGCGAGTAGCATGGGGTCCCAAATATGGGACATAACTCCTAGGAGTTGACCTATGTGAGGGAAGTGGCACAGCACCAGGTGCGAGCCCACCAGAGAGAAAAACCCCCGTTCAGCATTAGGATCATAGCAGCATTAAAGATGTGCAAACCCAAATTACCACAGCAGTAGTAAAAATCTAAATAGAACCCTGGTGGGGGGGGGGTCCTTGTAGAAGGAAACAATATCAAGTTAGATATTCAGTTCAAACGAGTCCATCAAGACCTCCTCTGAGGGGGGGAATGCTGGGGAGAGTGGGATATGGCCCAGGGGGGATCCTCTCTAGACTTGCGCCTGTTCCATCCCCTGCGATGTGTAGGGCGCCAAGGCTGTAGGTGTGCAGGGAGCGGGATCTCCGGTGAAGACCTCCAATATGGAACATCAATGTCAGGTAAGCTGAGGTGTTGCAGGAACTGTGGAAGCTCATCTCTGTTGCGCAAGATGACTTGGAGGTCATCTTTCGTCACCGACAAATTAAAAGGAAAACCCCATCTGTAGACCAGCTTTGCATCCTGAAGGGCCTCGAGTAGTGGCTTGAGGGCACGGCGTTGCATTATGGTGCGTCTGGAAAGATCCAGGAAAAAGGACAACTTTGCGCCGTCAAAGTCCACGTGGCAGACACCTCTGACGTGAAACATTATGCGTTCCTTCAGGGAATATTTGTGTAGCTTGCAGATGATATTCCTTGGCTTGTCTGAGTCGTCCGAAGGTGGACAGAGGGCTCTATGAGTGCGGTCTATTTCTATATGATCAGGTGCTTCATGGACAAGAATGCCCTTGCAGGGAAGGAACTATGTCCCTGGGGCCAGTAGCTTCTGGCATGCCTCTAATGCAGATGTTAACTCTGCGACTTTTATTCTCAAAGTCATCGATCTGATCTATTAAAGAGTTAATCCGTCGGTCCTGTGTTTTGCAGCGTTCATGAAGTGCTTGCAGGGCAGCTATAACTGCTTCCCATTGTGACTCCAAATCCTCCACTCTGCCCCCAATGTGTGCTGTATCAGCCTGCAGTGCCTCAATGTCTTGCCTAAAGGCCTTCTCAACCCTGTAGGCAAATAGCTCCAAATCAGCTTTAGTGGGGAGGGAGAGAATAAGGGCCCGCAAATCCTTGTCCCCCATGTCATCTCCTGATGCTGATGGAGGTATTGGGCTGGAGGGTGAGGCGGGGGGAGGGAGCAAGGGAGATAGAAGCTGTGGAAAGGGGATAGGAGAAGCTGCACGTGTGGCCTGTACAGACGGCGACATCTTGGAAGTCCCTGCTGCAGAGCGGCAAGGCTCTGAAAAGTACTGGTCCATGAATCCAGACCGGTTCTGAGAGGTCCGTTGGGGCTGGGGGGACGTCCGCCGTCTGGATGGCATGGTTCGGTGTTGAAATCTCCCCAGGAGAGCTGCTGTGGGTGCGATATCTGTGGTGGATTCACGGAGCTACTCTAACAAGCGTCCTCACACGCTCATGCCGTGGCAATGCCCCCCCAGAATCTGACTCATCTACTTTCTCTTTACAGCCACTTTCCAGAAAAGGGAATACTACACTTCCACACAGCAACCAGGATGCACGTAAGCGGAACTATGGTATCATAATATGACACCGATGTACCAGAATCAACAATCAGGCAACTCTCTTGTTAATGGTGTTGGGAACCAGTCACAGACCAATTATATAGGTGCCACAGATATGCAAGCTTTACAAATTTTGAACACTCAATCACAAACTACTAGATCCTCACAACCTCCTCCTACTGACAACACTTCATTGGCAGATTCTACTATATCTGGTCCTTCACTTCCTATGTCTTTAGACAATTCCCTTCACATAATGCACAATTACCACCGACCACACAATTACAGATATTTATGAAACAAAGCACACTGGACCCACACATTACCCAGCCGGGAGCCCCACATGCAAATTTTCAGGCGCCCTTGGCCAACCTACCTACCCACGTATGTTTGGATGTGATTAATCTTACCCCATATAAGTCTGCTTGTCAAGAGCTAGACATTCTCAAATTTGGGTTGCGTTTCTGCCCCTTTACGAATATTGATAAATACAAAGCTATTAAAGATGTTTATATGTTCAAGTGCAATCTTACTTACAAATTTATGTTTGATAGGGATCATCTTCATTCCAAGCAAGAAAGGGAATTGTCCAAGAAAATTAAGCATTACACCATGGAGGACTTTTAAGCCCCCTGTGATTTAATGCTATTACTGGAGGAAAATGATGATACAGATATCACCAGTAATACTAATAATGAGTTACCTTTAACACCTGAAATTATAACATTTGTACCTATTTCCAAATTTAAATTAAAACCTCAAAGATTCCGTGATCTCATGACCAATCCCAATGTGTGGGCCATCCTGTTGAGCACTTTCATTGATATAAAACGTATGACAATTGTCCCTAAACATAATAACTTAACACGCTTACAACTATAGGCTATTTCAAAACTAAAAAAATCCTGACTTAGTGATCAAAGTGGCCGATAAAGGGGGTAATATTGTCTTAATGACTAAAGCCTATTACAAAAAGATGTGCTTGGATATACAGTATTGTGTAACATAGACTGGTATTCACTCATTTCTATGTTTTGAACATCTAGGTTCAAGATTAAATATTTGTCAATCATCAATATTACCCATCACAAGGGATTAACTTATCAAGATCTAAATATTTACCTTAATGTTCGTACTCCAAGAGAGGTGACATTTTACGAACTACCTAAAGTTCACAAGAATCCTCTATCACCCCCTGGTAGACCAATAGTGTCGGGGATTGGCTCGCGGACCGAGAACGCTGGTCATTTGGTCGATTCGATATTCATGTGCTGCTTGTGACTTTGGATGTTGAAGCTTTGTACTCTAGCATCCCTCACGAGCAGGGCATCGAGATGGTCCGTACCTTCCTCCATGAGCAAGTCCATCATCAGTGGGACTACTGTTAATTTATATTACCAAACAAGGCCAAGGATAAATCCAAGGAAAAAAACAAGCTTAAGTTACCACCAGCCCGCAGACAACCATATAACCTGTCTAATGCCCCGTACACACGGTCGGACTTTGTTCGGACATTCCAACAACAAAATCCTAGGATTTTTTCCGACAGATGTTGGCTCAAACTTGTCTTGCATACACACGGTAACACAAAGTTGTCGGAAAATCCGATCGTTCTGAACGCGGTGACGTAAAACACGTACGTCGGGACTATAAACGGGGCAGTGGCCAATAGCTTTCATCTCTTTATTTATTCTGAGCATGCGTGGCACTTTGTCCGTCGGATTTGTGTACACACGATCGGAATTTCCGACAACGGATTTTGTTGTTGGAAAATTTTATCTCCTGCTCTCCAACTTTGTGTGTCGGAAAATCCGATGGAAAATGTCCGATGGAGCCCACACACGGTCGGAATTTCCGACAACACGTTCCGATCGGACATTTTCCATCGGAAAATCCGACCGTGTGTACGGCGCATCACAGTATGCGTTAAAAGCAGGGTTTAGTCTGCACACATTTGCAAATGCATGCGTAAGCCACAGAGCCTCGTCAAGGCACCATGGCATCTGTGGTACCTAACACTAACTTATAAGTGTCCCAACAGTGGAGGCACATGCATTCAGATGGATAGGTGAGAGCAGGTGGACTGAAGGGGAGCCACCCCTTCTTAAAGGTACAGTGGCACACTGAACACCCAGCATATAGCACAATGGCTGCAAAGGTGTTGCCTGACCAAAAAACATGACAGTGATACAAAAAAGACGCCACTTGCTCCCATCTATAGCTGGCTATCGCAGTAAGAAGCATTGGAAGGCTAACAACAGGTACAAACACGGCCAAGGATAAATCCAAGGAAAAAACCAAGCTTAACTTACCACCAGCCCGCAGACAACCAAATAATCTGTCTAACAGTATGCGTTAAAAGCAGGGGTTTAGTCTGCACACATTTGCAAATGCATGCGTAAGCCACAGAGCCTCGTCAAGGCACCCTGGTATCTGTGGTACCTAACACTAATTAATTTATATTGGACCTTCATTGTTTCATTTTGACCCGCAATTGGTTTGGGTTTAAAGAGTCCCACTACTGCCAGGTACAGGGGGTGGCCATGGGCAGTTATTGCACACCGGCTTATGCCAACCTGTACCTGGGGGGGGTGGGAACATAACCTTTTATCTGATGAACTGTTACTGTCTTTTACTAATCATGCACTGTGCTGGATGCGCTATATCAATGACATCTGTATTATTTGGACAGGTACTCAGGACTTATTAGCTACCTTTGTTGACATTTTGAATCAAAATCAGTTCAACCTTAAATTCAGAGTAGACAGTGATTGTCATCAGATCACCTTTCTGGACCTTACGATCTATAAAGACCAAGACAATTGCCTAGCCTCCACGCTGTTTCACAAGCAGACAGCTGGGAATACATTGTTACATGCTGCTAGTGCCCATCCTTCGACATTTATTCGCAGTATTCCATATGCTTAGTATTTAAGGTTACATCGTAACTGTACACATCCAAGATACAGGCCAACCTCCTTCAAACTCGACTTCTTTCGAGAGGATACATTAACCACTTCAGCCCCGGAAGAATTTACCCCCTTCCTGACCAGAGCACTTTTTGCGATTCGGCCCTGCGACGCTTTAACTGACAAATGCGCGGTCGTGCGATGTGTTTCCCAAACAAAATTGGCGTCCTTTTTTTCCCACAAATAGAGCTTTCTTTTGATGGTATTTGATCACCCCTGCGATTTTTATTTTTTGCGCTATAAACAAGAAAAGAGCGACAATTTTGAAAAAAAACGCATTATTTTTTGCTTTTTGCTATAATAAATATCCCCCAAAAATATATTAAAAAACATTTTTGTTCTTCAGTTTAGGCCGATACGTATTCTTCTATATATTTTTGGTAAAAAAAAAATCGCAATAAGCGTTTATTGAATTATTTGCGCAAAAGTTATAGCGTTTACAAAATAGGGGATAGCTTTATGGCATTTTTATTATTTTTTTTAATAGTAATGGCGGTGATCAGCGATTTTTATCGTGACTGCGACATTATGGAGGACACGTCGGACAATTTTGGCGTGATTTTGAGACCATTCACATATATACAGCGATCAGTGCGATTAAAATCGCATTGATTACTGTGTAAATGTGACTGGCAGTGAAGGGGTTAACACTAGGGGGCGCTGTAGGGGTTAAATGTGTCCTAGGAATGTGTTCTAACTGTAGGGGGGATGGGCTAGCTGTGGCACACACTGATCTCTGCTCCCGATGACAGGGAGCAGAAATCAGTGACACTGTCACTAGGCAGAACGGGGAGATGCTTGTTTACCTTAGCATCTCCCCATTCTTCCTCTCCGTGAGACGATTGCGGGTATCCCCGCGGCGATCGAGTCCGCGGGACCTGCGACCCGACTCACGGAGATCCCGCCAGTGTGCGCGCGCGCCACCGGCGGCGCGCACGCAATGACATGGCGGCAATTTCAAAAGGACTTACAGGTACGCCCTTTTGCCTAGCCGTGCCATTCTGCCGACGTACATCGGCGTGCGCCGGTCGGGAACCGGTTAAATCATTTTTATGCAGTACTTACAACAAAGCACTGCGTCAAACCCGCAATACACTTCTTTTTCAAACTAGGACAGTAAGATATAACCCCACAGTAAAATATATTACAAGATATTCTGACCAACATCTTGATTTACGTAATATACTTACCAATCATTGGCCTTTGCTACAAGAGGATCCTATCCTCAGAAAATATATTGGCCAACGTCCGGAAATTATATTTAGACGGGCAAGATCACTGCGTGATAAATTAGTCTAGCCATTACTCTCCCAAGTCTACTTCTATACAATCTCGACGAGGTATTTACAAATGTGGTAGATGTTCCTTTTTTTTATGCTTCCCAATGGAGAAGTCTTCACACCTACCTTTTTTGCAGATTGCGAGACATAGGGGGTAATTTACCTTATGCTCTGCAAATGTAGGGCCTTCTATGCACATTTTACAATTTGGCACTACGCTGCTTTACCTGGTAATTGCGTGGACATGCAATGTTGTACCCAAACGAAATTTGCATCCTTTTTTTCCCACAAATAGAGCTTTATTTTGATGGCATTTGATTGCCTCTGCGATTTCTATTTTTTGCGATATAAACGGAAAAGTTTGAAAAAAAAATTTTCTACTTTTTGTTATAAAAAAAAAATCCAATAAACTAAATTTTAGTCATACATTTAGGCCAAAATGTATTCAGCCACATATCTTTAGTAAAAAAAAGTCAATAAACGTATATTTATTGGTTTGCGCAAAAGTTATAGCGTCTACAAACTAGGGTACATTTTCTGGAATTTACGCAGCTTTTATTTTATGACTACCTATGTCATTTGTTGAGGCGCTAAAATGGCAGGGCAGTACAAGCCCCCCCAAATGACCCCATTTTGGAAAGTAGACACCCCAAGGAAATTGCTGAGGCATGTTGAGCCCATTGAATATTTTATTTTTTTGTCACAAGTGATTGAAAAAAAAAAATTACACAAAGTTGTCACCATGCTCACACATGGCATGGTTATATGTGGAATTACACCCCAAAATACATTCTGCTGCTTCTCCTGAGTACGGGGATACCACATGTGTGGAACTTTTTGGTAGTCTAACCGTGTACAGGACCCCGAAAACCAATCACCGCCTTCAGGCTTTCTAAGGGCGTACATTTTTGATTTCACTCCTCACTGCCTATCACAGTTTCGAAGGCCATAAAATGCCCAAATAGCACAAAACCCCCCAAATGACCCCATTTTGTAAAGTAGACACCCCAAGCTATTTGCTTAGAGGCATGTTGAGTCCATGGAATATTTTATATTTTGCCACAAGTTGCAGGAAAATGACAAACCTTTTTTTTTTTTTGCACAAAGTTGTTACTAAATTATATCTTTTTCAAACATGCAATGGTCATATGTGAAATTACACCCCAAAATACATTCTGCTGCTTCTCCTGAGTACGGGGATACCACATGTGTGAGACTTTTTGGGAGCCTAGCCGCGTACAGGACCCGAAAACCAATCACTGCCTTCAGGCTTTCTAAGGGCGTAAAATGGTGATTTTACTCCTCACTACCTATCACAGTTTCAGAGGCCCTGAAATGTCGAGATAGCACAAAACCCCCCCAAATGACCCCATTTCAGGAAGTAGAAACCCCAAGGTATTTGTTAAGAGGCATGGTGAGTATTTTGCAGCTCTTATTTGTTTTTGAAAATGAAGAAGGAAAAGGAAAATTTTTATTTTTTCAAAACTTTGTGACAAAAAGCAAGATCTGCAAAATACTCAACATGCCTCTCAGCAAATAGCTTGAAGTGTCTTCTTTCCAAAATGGGGTAATTTGGGGGGGTTTTGTGCTATCTTGACATTTCATGGCCTCCGAAACTGTGATAAGTAGTGAGGAAGTGAAATCACAATTTTACGCCCTTAGAAAGCCTGAAGGCGGTGCTTGGTTTTCGGGGTCCCGTACGCGGCTAGGCTCCCAAACAGTCTCACACATGTGGTATCCCCATACTCAGGAGAAGCAGCAAAATGTATTTTGGGGTGTAATTTCACATATTCCCATGGCATGTTGGAGCAATAAATCATTTAGTGATGACGGAAAAAATTTTTTAAAAATTCTAATTTTCCTGCAACTTGTGGCAAAATATAAAATATTCCATGGACTCAACATGTCTATCAGCAAATAGCTTGGGGTGTCTACTTTCAAAAAAGGGGTCATTTGGGGGGGTTTGAACTGTCCTGGCATTTTATGCACAACATTTAGAAGCTTATGTCACACATGACCCACTCTTCTAACCACTTGAAGACAAAGCCTTCAAAGCATCTGACCACACCAAGATTGGTGTGATAAAATGCTTTGCCAATTTCCCAATGGGGGATGTTTATATCCGGCGAAACCTAAGTCATGAAATGCTCGTCGCTCCTGGTTTCTTAGGCCATAGAGATGATTGGAGCCATTCTGGTCTCTGATCAGCTTTATGGTCAGCTGGCTGAACCACCGGCTGCATTCTCGGGTTCTCTGTTGGGACAGGAGAGCTCGAGAAAACCATGGAAGACGGTGGGGGGGATGTTCCCAATTAGGATTGGTGAATGCAGCAGGAAGGGCACTATGGGCTTGATAGGCCTGTGTTTGTCTTCTTGGTGGCAGCGGGACACTACTCATACTTGCCACCTCGCCAGCTTGAACTGCACTTATGGGACTCGCCACGTTATCAAGTGTTACTGCAGTGCTGGATGTATGACCAGAATGTACTAGGCCACTGGTGCTTGCCAGTTCATCAGAAGGAATAGCGGCGCTAGTACTGGCTCTTTGCTCCATATGAGGGACCTGCGGTTCTTGCACCTCAACAACAGCAGAAGAAGATTGGGGTCTGGTGCGCCTGACCTTAGCAGGAACCACAACTCTGTTGTCAGAGCTATCGGTCAGGGTGCTGCCGCTGTCTACAGGTTCATATTCTGAGCCTGAATCTGACAGATGGGTGACTTCCTCTTCACTATCTTTTATGCTCAGAAATGTGTAGGCCTCTTCACTAGTGTACCTTCGATTTGACATTTTGGTCTCTAAATTTACTGGTACACTAGTGAGACTCACAGGTAAAAAAGCTCGACTGTTAGCTATTGATTCAGCGGCTACCAAAAAAACTGTTAGTGTTCGCAGGGACCAGGCCTGACTCTGGGAACACTGCAGTTATGTGTTTTGTAAGTGACAGTGATTGCTTGATACTGCACTTGGGTGGGCTGGGCCGGGCGGAGGGGCTAAACGCAGGTGCCAGCAGGTATCTGGGCTGATCCCGCTAACACTGCATTTTTAGGAACCCTAAACTGCTGGGGACGCTAGTATAGATCTGATCAGATCAGATATCGATCCGTTCAGACACTATACTACTAAGGGAGGCGTATGGTGCGTGCGTGGGTGTTAGCGGTACTGGCACTAATCTGATGCTGCCTGGGGTGACGCAGACCCTATCTGATGCTAAAACCTAGCTTTGATCACCAGCCGGGTGATCAGGGGGTTAAACCTTTATTGGGTAAAATACGGCGGGTGCCCTGACGCTATAAAAAATAAACTAGCTAAACTCTGTCACCTGTGACACCAATGCCCCGTACACACGGTCGGACTTTGTTCGGACATTCCGACAACGAAATCCTAGGATTTTTTCCGACGGATGTTGGCTCAAACTTGTCTTGCATACACACGGTCACACAAAGTTGTTGAAAAATCTGATCGTTCTAAACGTTTACATTTACAAAACATTTACAAAAGTGACAAGTGCAATATGAACCGATTCCAATAATGGTCCAAACGTGCCACACAGTGAAGAAAAGTTAATAATTATAACCAAAGGAATAAATCAGCGTGCAAAGTTACAGTGAATGTCCATGGGGATCCATAATATATGCAATAAAGTGTCCAATGCCAACACTAAATCCTTAATGTTAAAATGCAGCAATATTCAAGATGCATAAAGAGAAATGACTTGTGCAACTCTAAGTATTTCACAGTTCAAACGGTGACTTGTGCAGTGTTTAGCAGCTCCAAAAGTTCTTAAGACATGCCAAACAGTGGAATGGGACGAGCAGTGATTAGATCATTTCTTGCATTTAGATAACATAAATAGAGATGTGGGGTGTATACAGGTGCTCTTCATGCAGATAATCCTTCAATGGAGGGTAATTGCCCCTTACCTCATTAACCTGAGGTTACAGCATAGAACAAAACGGGCGCTGCTGGTATCTCCTGTGGGGATGGGTCCTGCGCTCAGGGCTGTCTTTCAGTTTACCTCCAATCCTCCCGGAGTATAGTAACCAAAGGGAGACAAGGATGCCATATAGTGTACTATTTTTAAATAAAACCGAGCTTTATTAATAACAAAAATCAGGTACTCACACAGTTAAAAAGCAGAGGATGCAGTGTATCCAAACGAGCGGCGAACTCGTACACTGCTGACAGTGAAAGGTGTGCCTATCCCTACGCGTGGCGTCACGGGTCACGTGGCTTCATCAGGGGATGCTAGAGGGCACTTAAGCTTGTCTTTAAATAGACCAGGTAAACCAAATTAGTGGCGGAACCTCAGGTTAATGAGGTAAGGGGCCATTACCCTCCATTGGAGGATTATCTGCACGAAGAGCACCTGTATACACCCCACATCTCTATTTATGTTATCTAAATGCAAGAAATTATCTAATCACTGCTCGTCCCTTTCCACTGTTTGGCATTTCTTAAGAACTATTGGAGCTGCTAAACACTGCACAAGTCACCGTTTGAACTGTGAAATACTTAGAGTTGCACAAGTCATTTCTCTTTATGCATCTTGAATATTGCTGCATTTTAACATTAAGGATTTAGTGTTGGCATTGGACAACACTTTATTGCATATATTATGGATCCCCATGGACATTCACTGTAACTTTGCACGCTGATTTATTCCTTTGGTTATAATTATTAACTTTTCTTCACTGTGTGGCACGTTTGGACCATTATTGGAATAGGGTTCATATTGCACTTGTCACTTTTGTAAATGTTTTCCACTGCTGCACAAACTATTTTATGTTATATTTAAGTGTGAGCACTCACTGTACGCATTGGCCACTTTATTGCACAAAATACTTTATTATTACTGTATTTATTTGTCAGCACCCATTGAAGGCATTGTACACTTTATTGCAGTTATTGCAGATCTCCATGGACATCTAGTGTAACTTTGTTATTTATAATATGTGTTGGTTTTTTGAGAATTTTTGTTTTGGCCTCAGCAGTGTTTATATGTCACATATATTTAGGGTCGGTTCACACATGGGCAACACGACTTTAACGCGACTTTGTACCGCGACTTCAACACGGCTTCAGCGCGACTTTGGCACGACTTCGGCAAATTACAAGGCGACTTCAAGTCGCCTCCATGACGGGCGACTTCGCTGGCGGCCCCCCCCACCGTACCAGGCCGCATGCCCTCAACATGGGGGGTGCTTTGGGGCATGGGGGGCGCAGTGTGCGCCCCCCCCAAAGCACCTTGTCCCCATGTTGATAAGGACAAGGGCCTCTTCCCGACAACCCTGGCCGTTGGTTGTCGGGGTCTGCGGGCGGGGGGCTTAACGGAATCTGGGAGCCCCCTTTAATAACGGGGCCCCCAGATCCCGGCCCCCCACCCTATGTGAATGAGTATGGGGTACATGGTACCCCTACCCATTCACCTAGGGAAAAAAAGCGTCAATAAAACAAACAGTACACAGGTTTTTAAAATAATTTATTAGGCAGCTCCGGGATCTTCTTCCGACTTCGGGGGTCCTCTTCCGACTTCGGGGGTCTCTCCGCCGTCTCCTCCCGGTGTCCGCATCTTCTGCCGGCTCCTCCGCTATCTTCTGCAGCTCAATTGCTAGCGGTGGTCCGGACTTCTGCCTTCTTCTTTTCTTCCAGAGATGTTGACACGACGCTCTCTCCAGCTGGAATGGTCTCTGAACGCTCCGCAACGGACTTATATAGGCGGTGACCCCGCCCCCTTATGAGGTCACTGTCCCAGGGCATGCTGGGGCTGTGCCGTCATAAGGGGGCGTGGTCATCACCCGGTGACCACGCCTCCTAAAACGTCACAGACCCAGCATGCCCAGGGACTGTGACGGCATAAGGGGGCGGGGTCACCGCCTATATAAGTCCCTTGCAGAGCGCACAGAAACCATTCTGGCTGGGGAGAGCGTCGTGTCAACATCTCTGGAAGAGAAGAGGGAAGAAGATGATCCAGAGGTCCGGACCACCGCTGGCAAAAGAGCGCCAGAAGATAGCGGTGGAGCCGGCAGAAGATGCGGACACCGGGAGAAGACGCCGGAGAGACCCCCGAAGTCGGAAGAAGATCCCAGAGCTGCCTAATAAATTATTTTAAATACCTGTGTACTGTGTTTTTTATTGACGCTTTTTTCCCTAGGTGAATGGGTAGGGGTACCATGTACCCCATACCTATTCACATAGGGTGGGGGGCCGGGATCTGGGGGCCCCCTTATTAAAGGGGGCTCCCAGATTCCGATAAGCCTCCCGCCCGCAGACCCCGACAACCAACGGCCAGGGTTGTCGGGAAGAGGCCCTTGTCCTCATCAACATGGGGACAAGGTGCTTTGGGGTGGGGGGGGGCCGCAGCGCGCCCCCCTCCCCCAAGGCACCAAACCCCCCATGTTGAGGGCATGCGGCCTGGTACGGTTCAGGAGGGGGGGGGCGCTCGCTCGTCCCCACCCCCATTCCTGTCCGGCCGGGCTGCGTGCTCGGATAAGGGTCTGGTATGGATTGGGGGGGGGGGACCCCCCACGCCGTTTTTTCGGCGTAGGGGGTTCTCCTCAAGGTCCATACCAGACCCAAGGGCCTGGTATGCCCCTGGAGGGGGAACCCATGCCGGATTTTTATTTAAAATTTGGCGCGGAGTTCCCCTCAAGATCATCTGAGCACAAGTCGCATGCCGAAGTCGGATCATGCGAGACGGCGATCTGACTTTGATCCGACTTCAATGATAGTCAATAGGCTGAAGTCGGATCAAAGTCGGATCAAAGTAGTACAGGGAGTACGCTCTGAAGTCGGAGCGACTTCAGTAGTGTCTATTAAGACGCTAGCGTTAACTCCCATTGAAACTATTTCTGGAGCGACTTGGGGCGACTTGAGGGCGTACAAGTCGGATCCCAAGTCGCCCCAGTGTGAACCGAGCCTTATGGTTTTAGGTCGATTACCATTATTTATCTACACAGCATTAAGTTTATACACGCTCACTCACGCTGATTGTTTTTTCTATCCAGCACTTTAGGTGATTTATGTCACCGCTCGGCCATATTATTCATTAGACATTGAAGTTAGCGCTTTCAGTACTGGAGCAAGTGACTGCTCATTGTTATCTAGGCACCGTGGGGTTTATGAGGATTAGCGCAGCACCACCTCCACTTATCATATCCCATCTGTCGTTAGGGTCAGGTTGGACCCTATTCGGTGCAAGCTGCTTTTCCTTTTGCCCTTCAATTTTTTCTGTTACATGGTAGCGCAGGAATAAAATATATCTGCTAGTTTTTATTGTACCATCCAATTCATTCCCGCTGCAACCATGGATGTTTTTACTTATATGGATAAAAGAAAAATCAATTTAGAAGAAGTGTTCAATGCGTCCAATCCCAATATTACAAAAAACTTAGATCTTGAGAGCCTAATGAGGAGGCTCGGACATAATATGGAGAAAAAAGTGAGTCTCTGGTGGGACACATGCACCTTCGAAATGTATCTAAAAGAAAACCTAGTCCCCAGGAGACTGAGATGGGACGTGCCCCCGAATGATGGCCTTAGTGATCAAGAATCTAATGAAGAATGGTTCAAGTTCTTTAATGATAAAGGGCTCGAACTATTAAGATTCCTACTAGAAAGGAAACAAAGAAAAATAAAAATGATAGATCAAAATATTGCTCAACTGAAGGAAGAATTAGAAGTGTACAAAGAAACAACAGAATTCAAAACCTTAACCACACAGTTGAATAAAGACCTCATGAAAAAAGACAAAGAGGTACAACAGAGGAAGAGTAAAAAGTATACCAGAGATACAAAAGATTTTAGAAATAATCAGGTTTTTAAATGGCAGAATCTTATAGGGAGGGGAGATAATGCATCCACCTACTCGACACCAGAAAAGATTGTAAGGGTGGACCCTCATCAGACCATAGATTCTTCGAATTCCCAATCTGGAAGCTACCAAACCCCAAGAGAAGGGTACACAACAACTACCCCGAGACATCAAGATTCACCTACTATCAACCAGCTACCCCATATCGAGATGACAGGAGACCCCAGCCGAATCGCACTCCACAAAATGGTGGTAGAAGACCCTACTGGAAAAATAATAGGAAGCCGTTTAATAATTGGCATAAACAACACTACGACCAGAGGGACTATAGGGGACCACCCCAAGGATGGAGAGACCAAAGAAGACCCCCCTATGAATATAGGGAGAATAGAGAACCACCATACGAAAACTATGGACCAAGAGGAAGGAGACCGGCGCATGAATATGGACATGGGGAAAGAAGAGGTCCCCAACAAAGAAATCAATACCACAATGAACGGAGCCCGATACCGACATACAATCATTATGCTCCACTCATGCATAGAGGTGAAGAAGATAGGCAGGAGAGAAACTACCCCTCACAACATGGAGATCAAGCATACAACAGGTCTTTTTTAGATAGGGGCCGGGACGAACGTCCACCGAGACCGTCAGACGAGAACAGAAACCCCAGAAGAAGTCCAGGAAGAAGAGAGGACGGAGATCTGGAAAGAGAGAACAAAAGAAAAAGAGAGTGAAAGGAGAGGGGATCTTTAACTTAAGTGGACAAGAACTGACAGCAGAAGAGATAGGCGTACTTGATAAAGGCCTGAAGTATGCACCCATGAAAAATTTGGACAAATTCCAGACGTATATCGGAATCCAGAAATTCATAAGAAAACTGAACATTCAAAAGTACATTGTAAGTAACCCCATCCGAACAAGATATCCAACGATCGAGGATAATGGCGTCACACATAGCACATTGAGGAACAAATCTGTTTTTAATCCGCCCTTGAAAGATAATAAATATATTGAAGTTTTTAAAAAAGTGGTCTTAGAAGATATTAAAGAGCTTAAAATTAAGAAAAAGGAGGATCCCGATTATATAAAAAGTGGCATCAGGAAACTAGTAAGGAGGAAAGACTTGGTAATCTGTCCAGCCGACAAAGGCGGGGGGATTGTTGTACTCTCAAAAGAACAATACCATCAGACCATGACAGAGATGCTTGGCGACGAGAATACCTACACGAGATTATTGAGTAATCCCGTCTATAAGTGCAGGAAAGCACTAGAACAGATTATAGGTCTTGGAGTTAAGAAAAACATTTTGAATAAAAAGGAAGCAAAATTTTTAGTCGCAGAGTCATGCCGCACACCTATTATATATACCTTACCAAAGATACACAAGAATAACACTAATCCACCACGAGGCCAATAGTAAACGGTATAGACTCGCTCACATCCCGATTGGGCCAATATATCGATATCTTTCTGCAACCCGCTGTAAAAAATACACGAGCATATCTGAGGGACACAAAAGAGATGTTGCAGATCCTAGAAAATACTGCAAAGGAAGAAGGTCCATGGATTATGGCCACTGCAGATGTCGCCTCACTATATACTATTATACCACACCACCTGGCATGTGAAGCAGCAAAATGGGGCTTGAGGAAATTTACCCAATTACCCTGTATACAGAGAAAATTTCTAATAAAGTGTATTGACTTCAATCTGAAGAATAACTATTTTTGGTAAAATAGTAAATATTACCGACAGCACACCGGAGTTGCAATGGGGGCTAAGTTCGCCCCAAGCATAGCTGGATTATTTATGGCCCAATGGGAGGAGGAGAGTATCTTTGAAAATACACCAAGTGAACTGGTCACCTACAAAAGATATATCGACGATGTATTTATTCTATGGAAGGGAGATAAGGATCGTCTTACCAGTTTCTTGGAGAAACTTAATAGGAATGACAAAAATATTACATTAACCTGGGACATTAGTACGAGTAAAGTAACATTTCTGGACCTGGATATTATACAAGAAGAATCTGGACTTAGAACGCAAACGCATTTCAAAAACGTAGACAGAAATAGTTACCTACCTATTGAAAGTTGCCATCATAGGAATTGGCTTTTCAACGTACCGAAAGGCCAACTCGTAAGACTAAGACGGAACTGTACACAACTTAACACGTTCCTTGACCAAGCAGAAAAGCTCACACTGAGGTTCTCAAACAAAGGATATGATCGCCAATCCATAGAAAAGAGAGTACAAGAAGTTTCTAAGATGGATCGAAACGAATTGATTAGAGAAATCGAAACAGCCACTAGGAGGAGCACCTTTAATTCTAGATTTCAGTGCACAACATAAGAAAGTTGAAAAAATTATTAAAAGCCACTGGCATATCCTCCTAGCAGACAAACAGCTACAGGGTTCCCTACCCGCACATCCGCACTTTATCTATAAAAGAGCACCTACTGTTTGGGATAAGGTGGTAAAAAATGTGATTGATCCACCTAAAAGAACCTTTACCTTTTTTACCGGGAAAGGCTTCTTTCCGTGCAGAAGGTGTTTTGCTTGTACGAAAACGAGAAGGCCAAACGAAAGGAAATACGAGTTCACATCAACAAGCACAGGAAACACATACAAGATAAACAATTTTATCAGCTGCAATACTGAAGGAGCTGTATATGCCCTGGAATGTAGCTGTGGGCTCCAGTACGTTGGCCGAACCAAAAGACCATTAAGGACACGGATTAAAGAACATGTGAAAAATATCCAGAATGGCTATGACAAACATAGTGTTTCTAAGCACTTTTTACTCTATCACAATAAAGATCCAACACATTTAAAATTCTGGGGGATTGAACCCTATATCAGACACTGGCGGGGGGGACATAAGGTCAGGACCCTCAGCCAGGCCGAATCCAGATGGATATTTACGTTGGACACATTCACACCGCGGGGGCTCAATATAGAATTTGACCTGAACTGTTTTTTAAGTGATTTTTAATTGTGAACACACACATATCTATTTCTGTCCTTAGATTGGGACCTATATCTAGGCTATATCCCTTCTCTCTATTCCATTAAGATCTCCTGTCCCTGCACTTTGCTCATTATATTATACTTTTACAGGGCACAGAAGTGTTCCATTTAAAAAGCTTCTCCGGCTTTTATTCACTATACATTTTTATCCTTTTATTACAAGGGTGGTTTTATATATATTTTTACTATTTTTTATTTTATTTTTTAATTGTAGAATTACTTATGTGATACTTTGATTCGGAGTTCGTGTCTGTAATTTTAATCACAATTCCTAAAAGTTTAATTTATTATATGCTGTTGAATTATGTATCCACTGTATGTGAGTATATTGTTTACAATGGAAGGTATCCCCATAGGATGAAGTTTGTACCCTATATCCTATAGTCCATCCACACTGTATTAATCACTTGTATATAGGATCAGTGCAGCGCTCTCTGTGCAACACCGATCGTTACTAGGCTAACTACCATTGAGGCCCATTAGAAATGTTCCCTCTGGCCACTCTCACTGCAGATTCAATACTGCTCGTTGCTTACAGGCTCCGAGCATTGTAATTAAGGATATACCAGCCGACAGTCCGGCTAATGACTCTCCCGTCGGTTTATAACCAAGAAAATGGCCGCTCCCATACACCTCCCGGAAGATGGCCGCTATGGGAAATCCCAATTGAACTTTGACAAAATGGCCGCCACTAATTTGGTTTACCTGGTCTATTTAAAGACAAGCTTAAGTGCCCTCTAGCATCCCCTGATGAAGCCACGTGGCCCATGACGCCACGCGTAGGGATAGGCACACCTTCCACTGTCAGCAGTGTACGAGTTCGCCGCTCATTTGGATACACTGCATCCTCTGCTTTTTAACTGTGTGAGTACCTGATTTTTGTTATTAATAAAGCTCGGTTTTATTTAAAAATACTACACTATATGGCATCCTTGTCTCCCTTTGGTTACTATACTCCGGGAGGATTGGAGGTAAACTGAAAGACAGCCCTGAGCGCAGGACCCATCCCCACAGGAGATACCAGCAGCGCCCGTTTTGTTCTATGCTGTAACCTCAGGTTAATGAGGTAAGGGGCAATTACCCTCCATTGGAGGATTATCTGCACGAAGAGCACCTGTATACACCCCACATCTTTATTTATGTTATCTAAATGCAAGAAATGATCTAATCACTGCTCGTCCCTTTCCACTGTTTGGCATGTCTTAAGAACTATTGGAGCTGCTAAACACTGCACAAGTCACCGTTTGAACTGTGAAATACTTATGCCGCGTACACACGGTCGGACTTTTCGTCTACAAAAGTCCAACGGACGCTGACGGACTAAAGCTGGCTGGTAATCCGATCGTGTGTGGGCTTCTCCGGACTTTCAACGGACTTTTTCAGCCTCAAATCCGACGGACTTTAGATTTGAAACATGCTTCAAATCTTTCCGACGGACTCGAGTCCGGTCGAAAAATCCGCTCGTCTGTATGCTAGTCTGACGGACAAAAACCCACGCTAGGGCAGCTATTGGCTACTGGCTATCAACTTCCTTATTTTAGTCCGGTGTACGTCATCACGTAAGAATTCGACGGACTTTTGTGTGATCGTGTGTAGGCAAGTCTGTTCGTTAGAAAGTCCGCCGCAAGTCCGCCGCAAGTCCGTCGAAAGTCTGTCGGACAGGCTGTCGGACTTTTGTAGCTGAAAAGTCCGACCGTGTGTACGCCCCATTAGAGTTGCACAAGTCATTTCTCTTCATGCATCTTGAATATTGCTGCATTTTAACATTAAGGATTTAGTGTTGGCATTGGACACTTTATTGCATATATTATGGATCCCCATGGACATTCACTGTAACTTTGGACGCTGATTTATTCCTTTGGTTATAATTATTAACTTTTCTTCACTGTGTGGCGCGTTTGGACCATTATTGGAATCGGTTCATATTGCACTTGTCACTTTTGTAAATGTTTTCCGCTGCTGCACAAACTATTTTATGTTATATTTAAGTGTGAGCACTCACTGTACGCATTGGCCACTTTATTGCACAAAATACTTTATTATTACTGTATTTATTTGTCAGCACCCGTTGAAGGCATTGTACACTTTATTGCAGTTATTGCAGATCTCCATAGACATCTAGTGTAACTTTGTTTGTTATTTATAATATGTGTTGGTTTTTTGAGAATTTTTGTTTTGGCCTCAGCAGTGTTTATATGTCACATATATATTTATGGTTTTAGGTCGATTACCATTATTTATCTACACAGCCTTAAGTTTATACACGCTCACTCACGCTGATTGTTTTTTCTATCTAGCACTTTAGGTGATTTATGTCACCGCTCGGCCATATTATTCATTAGACTTTGAAGTTAGCGCTTTCAGTACTGGAGCAAGTGACTGCTCATTGTTATCTAGGCACCGTGGGGTTTATGAGGATTAGCGCAGCACCACCTCCACTTATCATATCCCATCTGTCGTTAGGGTCAGGTTGGACCCTATTCGGTGCAAGCTGCTTTTCCTTTTGCCCTTCAATTTTTTCTGTTACATGGTAGCGCAGGAATAAAATATATCTGCTAATAAAAGCGGGTGTCACGCCTAAATCCGCATTTGCTGCAGACACGACATCTTCTTTAGGGTGTTCTTTGGGCAGGGGTACCAGGGAGGACCAACGGAAAATGCCTCTCATGCAGCCGACTCACTTCATCTGCATTGGGAAGGTGGGCCGTAGCACCGTCTGGAACCAGAAGGGCTGTGATGATCTCTTCCTGGAATTTTAGGAAGGATCCAGTCCATTCTGAAGCTTTGTATAGCACAAAAGCGTTTAGCAGAGCCAATTGAAATAAGTATACAGACACTTTTTTGTACCAGCGTCTGGCTTTATGGGCAATTAGGTACGGCACCAACAACTGGTCGTTGAGGTCCACCCCTCCCATGTTAACCACTTGCCAATCGACCATGAGTAAATATAGGAGGCCTGCCCTCTGCAAATCCTAGTTGGGTATTGCTCAGGGCTCCCAAATACACCCCATAACACTCCAGCCCTCTGCCCTGCCTCTTTCCCAGCACCTTCTGGAAACAGAGGAGGCGCCAGAGAGATTACATGTCAGTCACCTGCTGCTACACGAAACCACTCCCCTGCCCCCAGATCAAAAAGCTCACAGCTAGGCCTGCTTAAATTTACCTGCACTGGCAGTACACACAAAAAACAATACTTTAGCAACCTACCTACCTAAGGTAGAGGGTGCTACACTTATGCTAAAGATTTATGGTGTTTATGTTTCTTTTTTCACGCATAATAGTTTGCTTAAGCTCCTGAAGAAGCGCTTGGCGCGTAACATGTAGAGCAAGAGCAAGTTAAGACACTACTATACATCATAACCAGCACTCCGGGATCAACTGTACTATAAAAATCTTTCTTTATTCTGTGTAGTGCAGCAGGTTGATGTTAGAGCTGTATAAGCTATGCACAAATTACTAGCGTGAATTTTAAAATTCATTGTTCTTTTTTTTTTCTTTTTTTTATATTAAAGATATTATATTTTTTTTAGTGACCGGATGGGCGGGTGTGTGTTGAGAGGCAGCATGGAGTGAGTGTGAGCATGGACGCTGTGTGCTCCGTCCCTCCTCCATTCTCTCTCTCTCCCCTGGCCGTATGAACGGCATACTGGATGGCTCTGGCTCCTTTGTCGCTCGGTGCCTCGCTGCCCCTCCTCTCTCTCTGCTAAAGGTGTGCTGAGGAATCCTCTGGGTGAGATGTCATCCCCTGCACGCTGCCGTGAGACAAGCAGCTTTTGCTTTCACTTTCCCATCTCTACACTAGTCATGGAATAGAAGTCGGCCAGAGCTGGTACAGTATTGAGTCACTAAAATAGTAACCAGATGCTGTTTTAAAAATTGTTAGACAATCCTCGGACTAGAAGTAAATCCTGGTAATATGACATCTGTGTAGTAACAGAGTTATTTATGTGAGTCAGTGTGTTGACCTGCCTGCTGCTTGGGTAATACTAAGTCTGGGAGCAGTGTGTGCTAATATAGGAAGCAAAGTATATTCTCCTTTTTTTCTTTTTTTTTTTTTTTTTTTGTGTGCTGCTGACTAGCTAAAGCCCTGGGACCCCTGGGATCCTCAACAGATGCAAGGAGAGAGGTTTAGGTAGGGGTTACTCGGCGTATACACCCCACTAACCGTATTTTGATGGCGACTGCCTTAGCGGCATTTAGCCAACTGTATAAAACTACGGTGTAGGTGGGGGGCTGCACCAATTTATGTTGTAGCTGTGGAGTTTATGCGTGTATGGAGCTGCCCCACACCTGCCATCTAAGGTACTGTGGCTTCCTTCTGTGTGAGCTCTCTTTTTCTTTACAGGGGTGTATAAGAGTGTAGAGCGGAGAGACTTACCCCGCTTTATACACTTTATGGTATATGCTCTGTACAGCGGGTGGTTGAGTGCTGATGGGCGCAACGGCTTCCCTTTCCTCCCCCTCTCTCCTTAGTTCCTTTTGGATTTGTGGAGGACGTTGGTAACTGTCAGTCACTAATTTGTTGCTATTAGAGTATATTTATATCTATAAGTGTAAATGATGCAGAATCTACGTTCCTCTAAAGAGAAAAACTCGCAGCATGCGGCAGCAGTATCAGCAGCAGCAAAACTGGAACAATATGCCCATGCCTCTGCTCTGACCTCTCCAAAAAAGGGGTCGCAGCAGAAGGGTCAACAAGGGGGGGCATCGGATAGGAAAAGCCAGGGCCAGCCTCAATTACAGCCCTTAGGGGCTGCGCCGGCTACCCAGCCTTCCAAATCTTTATGTAATAAAGGTCCAGGGCTAAGTGATCAAAACACAAACGTAAACTCGGAGCTAATAAATGACCCGAATTTACCCTTGAACAGAGAACCAACTATAACGGATGTATTCATGGCTGTAGGGGTGTGTAACGGATCGCTTAAAGATCTTTGTGAACAGATGAAAGGTGTTAAAGCAGATCTGTTATTGGTTAGACAAGATCTGCAGAAAACGGCGGAGAGAACAACGGCCCTGGAAGAAAGAGTCAGTGGGCTAGAAGATAATGTGCTCCCAATAACCAAAGAAATAAAATGGCTGAAGGAACAGCTATCTAAACAAGCCTCTAAGTTAGATGAGATGGAGAACAGGAGTAGAAGAGATAATGTGAGGCTGATAGGTTTACCCGAAAGGAGTGAGGGCGCCAACCCAATTGCATTCCTAGAAAAATGGCTGGGGGAGCTAATCGGGAAAGAATCATTCTCAGCTTCGTTTTCCATCATAAGAGCTCATAGGATCCCTTTCAGGGCACCATCGGAAGGGGGCCACCCGAGACCCCTCCTCCTGAGATTTCTTAACTACCAGGATAAAGTAACCTTATTACGGAAGATCAGGGAAGCAGGGGAGGTTTTTTTTAAAGGAGCAAAAATATCGTTTTATTCCGACTTCTCTCCGGATTTGCAGAGGCGTAGGGCAGAGTTTACCCAGGCAAAACGCAATCTACAAAAATTTAAGTTGCCCTATGCTCTTTTATATCCGGCAAGGTTGCGGGTTGCGGCTCTGGGGGAGACTCTGTTTTTTAACTCCCCTGCTGAAGTTGAGAAGTGGCTGAAAGATAATAGGGAAAAAATCACGAATTTTACGTAGGGAATGGGGGGAGATATATTAGGCCGGGATATCAATAGGATGGCACGACAAGGTATTGGGAGGTACAGGGGCTGTATCTTTGTTTTTGTTTTTTTCTTGTTCTTGCTTTTTTTTTTTCCACCCCTTCCTGCCATCTGTTAATGCTTTTTGTTATAAGGGGACGGGAGGGGATGGGTGCACACAGCTATTTGTGGGTAGGGTGGTGTGGGGTTGTGAGTGGAAGATTTGGTATAAAAGGTTGGTGTTAGTGTAAGAGGCAACGGTCATGGTAAACCCCCAGGGGGTACACCTAGATAGGTGGGTACGGGTGGGGGGAGGGGGATGGGGTGGGAGGGTAGGGGAGGTTAGGTGGGGAGGGAAGGGAAGGGGTGGGAAGACGGGAGGGAGGGGAAATAGGGTGGGTAAATCATTCCTTACGAACACTTATGCCACTAGAAATTATAACGGAGGTATCCAGACCTTCCTTAAGATTATTTTTGCACATACAGGCACTTTTTATAGTAAATAGGTTTTTGGTTGTTCTACACGCACATGCAAGCAATGTCTATGGCAAATTTATGCCCAAAGTAAGGCTAATATAGCCAAAATGAATACGTGGTCCAGTGGCCAAGTACGCACACACACGGAACTGTTATAATAGTCACTAGGAGGAGAAAAATTGGTTTTGGGTTAGGGTTATATATATTAAATTTCTCTTATATCTTTCTGTTATATACGTTTGTATGTGTTGGGGTAAAGGATATTCCTCAGTCTTTAGATGTTAGCTAAGACTCTGAAAATAGGATCCTGGAATGTCAGGGGCCTGGGTACACCACTTAAAAGATTAGCAGTGTTCTCTATGATGGAGAGTTGTGGGGCTGATCTGGTCTGTCTGCAGGAAACCCACCTAACCAAGGAAACTATTCATCACCTACAGATGAAAAAATTTCAAACCCAATTTCATGCGGTGCACTCCTCCTACAGTAGGGGAGTGAGTGTTTTGGTAAAGTCTGGGGTGAAGTTTTCCTGCAGCCAGGTCAGGATAGACGAGTTGGGTAGATACATCTTTTTATTATGTTCTATTGAAAACGCCAGGTATGTGGTGGCAAATATATATATCCCTCCGCCCTTTAATCTGGATGTCTTGCTTAAACTGTATGAATTTTTGCTAGATAAAAAAGAGGTGCCGATTGTAGCAATGGGGGACTTCAACGAGGTTCTAGATAAAGGGCTGGATAGATTCCCACTACGAAAAAGCTCAGAGGACTCAGTAAGGAGTCGGTTAAGCTTTTTTCTGGAAGAAGTGGGATTAATGGATTTGTGGAGGGCACGGAACCCAGGCGTGCTGCAATATACTTGCTGTTCTGCATCTTACTCCGTGCTTTCAAGGATAGACCTAGCCCTAGGAAATGATAGGGCTCTCCAGATGGTAGAAAAAATAACATACTGGCCAAGAGGCATCTCAGACCACTCACCTATGGTAGTCATTTTAAATCTTGGGGAGCCTAGGCCCCGAAAGAACTGGAGTATAAGCCCGTACTGGTTTGAAATTATTAAAAAGACGGAAGGGATACTTTCCTCCTTAAGGGAGTTTGTTGAGATCAATCAGGGAACGGTGTCCCCTTCTACGCTATGGGACGCCCTTAAGGCTTTTTTTAGGGGGGTCCTGATACAGCAGATAGCTACATTCAACAAAGAGGCTAGAAGGGAGGAGGAGAGCTTGTTGAGAGACGCTCTTGAAGCAGAAAACAACTATACTTGCAACCCAACCCCGGAGACGGAAAGTATCTGGCAAGAGAAACAACAAGCATATAAATCAGTGGTTATACAGAAAGCAGAAACCAGGCGGTTACTCCAAAGACAGGAATCTATGGTGGAGGGCGAGAGAATGGGAAGGACACTGGCTATGCTAGCAAAATCCAATGCAGCTCCATCCACGGTCCTCGTGATTAGATCCCAGAGCGGTGAGGTAGTATCAAGCACCTTAAAAATAGTACAAGCCTTCAGGGATTACTATAAAAAACTGTATTCCTCCCAGAAGAGGGGTAAGGAGGCCAAGATGGAGGACTTCCTAAGGGGGTTAGACATCCCCACCATATCACAAGAAGAAAGAGATATATTAGATGCCCCAATATCTATAGCAGAATTACACCAAGCAGTAGCAGGCATGGCAACCCATAAGTCGCCCGGACCAGATGGTCTTCCAATTGAGACCTACAAACACTATGGTGAAGTGTTGATCCCCGAACTGCTGAAAGTTTTGGGGGGGGCGCTTGAGGGGGGCCAATTACCTGCCTCAATGCTAGAAGCAACTATTATTGTATTACAGAAAGAAGGGAAAGATCCCTTGGATATGGCCGCCTATAGACCAATTTCTCTCTTATGCACGGACGTAAAAATTCTGGCCAAAGTGCTGGCAGCAAGATTGAATGGGGTTATCCATAAGCTGATCCACGAGGACCAGGCGGGCTTCATAGCCAATAGATCCACGAGCCTGAATATTAGAAGGGCGTTTTTGAATGTACAGACCCCAATGGTGAACGAGGGTTCGAGAGCGTTGATGACCCTTGATGTATCCAAGGCTTTTGATAGCGTGGAGTGGGGCTATATGTGGCGCGTGCTGGAGATCTTTGGATTTGGCCCTGCCTTTATAGGGTGGATTAGAATGCTATATACTCGACCCAAGGCAAGATTAAAAATTAACAACGAATTGTCGGACTGGTTTGAGCTGGAGAGGGGGACGAGGCAGGGGTGCCCACTCTCCCCTCTGTTGTTTGCACTAGCGATGGAACCCCTGGCCATTTCCATAAGGGGAAGTCGAGTGATAACCGGCTTCCAGAGAAAAACAGGCGAGGAAAGAATCGCATTGTATGCGGATGACATTCTGTTATTTTTGGGAGACTCGAGGAAATCGCTACCGGGAGCAATGAGGATAGTGGAGGACTTCGGCAGTTTTTCTGGCTTAGAGATAAACTGGGAGAAATCAGAGTTTCTACCGATAGACCCCATAAATGAGACAATAGCACCTGGTATGCCTCAGGTGGTAACAGTGGAAGCTCTGAAGTACCTAGGGATTGTCCTGACGAAGGACCCTGTTCTATATATCAGTAAAAACCTTGTCCCTCTATTAACAAAATTTAAACGAAAAATAGGAATTTGGAGACGCCTGCCTCTATCAGTTGCAGGAAGATGTAGCTTAATAAAAATGATATGGATGCCACAACTGCTATACGTCTTGCATAATTCCCCTGTCTGGATAGGTAAGAAGTGGTTTAAAAAAATTGACAGTCTCTTTAGGGAATTGATTTGGAAGGGGAAACAAGCCAGGATCCGTCTTGGAGTGCTCCAGCTCCCTACCCAGGAGGGGGGCTTTGCCCTCCCACATCCCGAGAGTTATTTTTACTCAACTCAGTTGCAGCAATTATTGGGCTGTGGGATACCGAAAGGAGGCACCCCTAATGGCAAGTTACTGTTGTTGAGCTCCACACATAATACAATTATTGAAGCCCTAGAGGCGGACGCGTTCCATGATAAATTTCCAACAATTAAATTGATAATCAAACTTTGGAAAACAGTTAAGAAAAAGATGGGGTATGGAGCCTTAACAGCCTACTCTCCTATTTGGAACAACCGTAATTTGCAGGAAGTTCTTAAGATAGGCATATTTAGAGAGTGGGAGAAGCTTGGTCTCAGTAAGCTAAGTCAATTATATAATGACTCTGGGTTAAAGAAATTTTCAGAACTGGTTAGGGAGTTTAAGCTTCCCCGGGGGTCTTTCTTCCTATATGTCCGGTTGGAACATGCCCTTAAAGCACAATTTAAAGCCCAGACTCTGAGATGGGAAGAGATGCCTCTATTTCAGTGCATAATTCAAATAACCCCCACTAGAGGGGTAATTTCAAGAATTTATGACCAATTAAGCAAATCGGTTAATAGCAGGGAAATACTCCTTGGGGTAAAGGCTAAATGGGAAGAGGAGGTGGGAGGAATGACCCAGGAACAATGGGCGAGAATTTTGGAGCTGGGAGCGCAAGTTTCTGTGACCCCTTCACAGAGACTCTCACACTTAATGCTGTTAAACAGAGCCTATTATACTCCTAAAAGACTTTTTAAATTTGGGAGAAGGCCCAATGACAACTGCCCCAGGTGTCGAAGGACGGGAGATCTCATTCACATGGTGTGGAGGTGTCCCAAGTTGTTTAGATACTGGGAGGAGGTGACTGGGAACTTGGGAAATATTTTCGGTACGACAGTGGCAAACGAGCCCTTGGCTTGTATTCTGGGGCATAGAAGAGTGATGGGAGAAAGGTTGAGTACTACCTTAGCTGTCACGCGGGCCCTGTTTCAGGCTAGAAAGTTGATAGCACTTAGATGGCAGGTAAAGGAGCCCCCCACCGTGAAAGACTGGATCTCTACAATGAATGAAACCTTGGGTAGGGAAAGAATGGTGTACATAAAAAGGGGCAATCTTCAGGAATTTGAAAGCATGTGGAAGATGTGGATAGAGAAAGTGAAGAGTCATTAATAGTGGGATCAGCATAGACACGGAATAGACTGAGGGATGGGCTTAATATAGGTATATAGGCAACTGGTATCCTTGCAGGCAAAGGATGCTATAATAAAGTGTTTCTGGATATGAACATTTTTAGTTAAATATATAGCTTAGTAGGGCATAGGATAAACATATAGGGAGTAGGTGGGGGGGGGGGGATCGGGGTATTAGGGCATAGGTAATTTGGTACACAATACAGGCTGGGTCAGTAGAAGATGGGCACGGGGAGCCCACAAGTTCATTTTTACAAACCTCTCTTCTTGTATTTTTTGTTGGTGTTTTTGTCCTTTTTCTTCCTTCTTACTGGTCCCCTCTTTCTCTAAACTGAGTTGGAAAAGGATGGGTCCCTTTGGTTATCGAGTCCTAGTTGGTGGGGCTTACGAGATGGAAGGGACAGAGGACTTGTTGGTAAAGAGGCGTATTGGAATCAGTTGGTCATTATGACGATATAAAAAGCAATGAGAAAAAGTATAATCCACTATGATGTGAATACGAGAAGGCGACAGTTAATGAACATCAAACTGATTTAGCCCTCCAAACACGGTTTACTGATGTGGAAAGAAAAGAAAAAAAAAAAGATATTATATTTTACTATATTGTGTACTGTTGTGCCTAAAAAGTCCAAGCTCTATGTTCTTTCTGTATATTTTCATGATGTGGTGATGATCAGGATGCTGGTATTGTGTATGGTGGTGATCAGGACTCTAGTATGGTGTATGGTGGTGATCAGGACTCTAGTATGGGGTATGGTGGTGATCAGGACTCTGGTATGGGGTATGGAGGTGATCAGGACGCTGTTATGGTGTATGACGATGATCATTATGCTAGTATGGCATATGACAGTGATCAGGATGCTGGTATGGGGTATGGCGACAGTGCCGGTGTTCTGACGAGAAGTGTCCTCCTATCGGATAGTGTCCGCCCCATACTGCGCAGGCGCAGCACTTGCGCAGTACAGAGGAGAAGGAGATGCCGAAAGTCTCCGAAGTTGATCAGCTGACCATCAGCTGTACACGGCGCTTGGGCACTTATTAGTGAAGGCTTTGTAAGAGGGCCCCTCGCGGGCTCGCTTCGCTCGCCACGCTTCGGGCACAGCCTCGCTGCGCTCGGCATCTATTTATTCTAACTCTATGTCCACTTGGATAGTGGGGAATGAACCTCGACACAGGGTGAGAATAAAAGCGCAGGCGCTGTGTACAGCTGACGATCAGCTGTTGAACTTCGGAGACTTTCGGCGTCTCGTTTGTCCTCCGTACTGCGCCTGTCCAGTACAGGGCGGACACTATCCGATGGGGGACAGTATTCGACAAGACACCGGGACAAAAACATCTTGAGCCGAGGGCG
Organism: Aquarana catesbeiana; assembly: GCF_042186555.1. Classification (NCBI taxonomy): domain Eukaryota; kingdom Metazoa; phylum Chordata; class Amphibia; order Anura; family Ranidae; genus Aquarana; species Aquarana catesbeiana. The sequence goes on from NC_133336.1 coordinate 183,094,618, forward strand.
AACATGTCAAACTGTGCCTCCCTCATGATGCATGAGCATTACGTGTCAGCAAAAATCCCCCAAAAATACTGAGCATTTACCTGCTTGATTACCCCCTAAGCATAAATTCCCCTTCCTCTCAGTACAAATCTGCCCCTGCTGAAATCCCCCCTCCCAGTGGTGTTTTTTCCCCATAAATGAATTACCACTTCTAGCACACCCTCCAAATTTCAACCCTTAGAGAACAATCCTTACCCCTTACCACCCCCCAAATCCCTCCTTCCAAAGCAAATCCTCTTTCCTCAATCTCCACACAGCGCTCACCCACCTGATACCACAATGCCCAAGGCAGCCGCCCCTTATGCCTTGCCCTTGTCCCAGCCCTATATGGCGGTGATCATGGCACTGGTATGGCATATTGTGGTGATCAGAAGGCTGGTATGAGGTATGGCAGTGATCAGGGTGCTGGTATGGTGTATGCCGGTGATCGGGCCTGGGGTATGGGGTATGGTGGTGATCAGGATGCTGGTATGGCGGTGATCAGGACATTGGTATGGTGTATGGCGTGAGCACTGGTGACACTGGGACAGGTGACAAGGGTTGGCTGCGCACTTTATTGTTGTTACATCGGGGCGTGATCAGTGACAGTGGGGCAGGCTGGCACTGTGAGTGTACATGCATCTCACCCTCCTCACCACCTATCACCACCTATCACCACCTTGCCCTCCCATAAGACACTGCCGCCCCCCTGCTCCTCACCCCCTGTCAGATGCTGTTGCCCCCCAGTGGCATCAGATGGGGAGGGGGGTAGCAGTGCCTGATGAGGGCAAGAACTAGGGGGCATCCCCGGCTCTGCACCCCACTGTTACTCACCTTCTCATCAGACACTACTGCCCCCCTCTCCTCACCCCCCTCAGATGCCACAGCCCCCCGAGGGTTCAGCAGTGTCTGACTGGGAATGAGAAGTGAGGGTGCAGCTGCTACCCCCCACTCCTCGCTCCCTTATCAGATCCTGCTGTTCCCCCCACTCCTCACCCCCCATCAGACACTGCTATTCCCCCCACTCCTCACCCCCCATCAGACACTGCTGTTCCCCCCACTCCTCACCCCCCATCAGACCCTGCTGTTCCCCCACTCTTCACCCCCCATCAGACACTGCTGTTCCTCCCACTCCTCACCCCCCAGCAGACACTGCTGTTCCCCCCACTCCTCACCCCCTATCAGACACTGCTGTTCCCCCACTCTTCACCCCCCATCAGACACTGCTATTCCCCCACTCTTCACCCCCCATCAGACACTGCTGTTCCTCCCACTCCTCCCCCCCCCCCCCCATCAGACACTGCTGTTCCCCCCACTATTCACCCCCCATCAGACACTGCTATTCCCCCACTCTTCACCCCCCATCAGACACTGCTGTTCCTCCCACTCCTCACCCCCCCCCCCATCAGACACTGCTGTTCCCCCCACTCTTCACCCCCCATCAGACACTGCTGGTCCCCCCACTTCTCACCCCCATCAGACACTGCTGTTCCTCACACTCCTCACCCCCATCAGACACTGCTGGTCTCTCCACTCCTCACCCCCCCCATCAGCCACTGCTGTTCCCCCCACTCTTTGCAGACACTGCTGTTCCTCCCACTCTTCGCCCCCCATCAGACACTGCTGTTCCTCCCACTCTTCACCCCCCATCAGACACTGCTGTTCCCCCCACTCTTCACCCCCCATCAGACACTGCTGGTCCCCCCACTTCTCACCCCCATCAGACACTGCTGTTCCTCACACTCCTCACCCCCCAGCAGACACTGCTGTTCCTCCCACTCTTCACCCCCCATCAGACACTGCTGTTCCCCCCACTCCTCACCCCCCCAGCAGACACTTCTGCTCCCTCGACTCCTCACCCCCAACAGACACTGCTTGCTGCTCCCCCCACTCCTCACCCCCTATAAGACACTGCTGTTCTTCCCACTCCTCACCCTCCAGCACACACTGCTGTGGCCTCTTCCCTCATCCTGGCCTCCTCCCTCATCCTGGCATCTTCCCTGATCCTGGCCTCCTCCTCCCTCATCCTAGCCTCCAACTCCCTCATCCTGGCCTCCTCCCTCATCCTAGCCTCCTCCTCCCTCATCCTGGCCTCTTCCCTCATCCTGGCATCCTCCCTCATCCAGGCCTCATCCCTCATCCTGGCCTCTTCCCTCATCCTGGCCTCCTCCCTCATTAAGGTCTCCACCCTCATCCTGCCCTCCTCTATTATCCTCGCATACTCCCTCATCCTGGCCTCCTCCTCCCTCATCCTGGCCTCCTCCTCCTCCCTCATTCTGGCCTCCTCCTCCTCCCTCATCCTGGCCTCCTCCTCCTCCCTCATTCTGGCCTCCTCCTCCTCCCTCATTCTGGCCTCCTCCTCCCTCTTCCTGGCCTCCTCCTCCCTCTTCCTGGCCTCCTCCCTCATCGTGGCCTCTTCCCTCATCCTGGCCTCTTCCCTCATTCTGGCCTTCTGTCTAATCCAGGTCTCCTCCCTCCTCCTGGCCTCCTCTATTATCCTTGCATACTCCCTTCTCCTGTCCTCCTCCCTTTTTCTTATCTCCTCACTTATTTTGGCTTGTTCTTGTGTTCTGGCTTCCTCCCTTTTCTTGTTCTCTCTTATCCTGGCCTCCTCTCTTTTCCTGGTCTCCTCTCTTATCCTGGCCTTCTCCGTTTCCCTGGCCAGCTCCCGTGACCTTGCCTTCCTCACTAAGGCCTCTTCCTTTATCCTGGCCTCTTTTTTTCTGTTCTCTTCCTTTATCCTGGCCTCCTGCCTCATTCTGTCCTCCTCTTTTCTGTCTTCCTCTCGTATCCTCTCCTCCTCTCTTATCCTGGCCTCTTCCCTCATCCTGGCCTCCTCCTCCCTCATCCTGGCCTCTTCCCTCATCCTGGCCTCCTGCCTCATTCTATCCTCCTCTTTTCTGTCTTCCTCTCTTATCCTCTCCTCCTCCCTCATCCTGGCCTCCTCCTCCCTCATCCTGACCTCTTCCCTCATCCTGGCCTCCTCCCTCATCCAGGCCTCATCCCTCATCCTGGCCTCTTCCCTCATCAAGGTCTCCACCCTCATCCTGCCCTCCTCTATTATCCTCGCATACTCCCTCATCCTGGCCTCCTCCTCCCTCATCCTGGCCTCCTCCTCCCTCATTCTGGCCTCCTCCTCCCTCATCCTGGCCTCCTCCTCCCTCTTCCTGGCCTTCTCCCTCATCCTGGCCTCCTCCCTCATCCTGGCCTCCTCCCTCATCGTGGCCTCTTCCCTCATCCTGGCCTCTTCCCTCATTCTGGCCTTCTGTCTAATCCAGGTCTCCTCCCTCCTCCTGGCCTCCTCTATTATCCTCGCATACTCCCTTCTCCTGTCCTCCTCCCTTTTTCTTATCTCCTCACTTATTTTGGCTTGTTCTTGTGTCCTGGCTTCCTCCCTTTTCTTGTTCTCTCTTATCCTGGCCTCCTCTCTTTTCCTGGTCTCCTCTCTTATCCTGGCCTTCTCCGTTTCCCTGGCCAGCTCCCGTGACCTTGCCTTCCTCACTAAGGCCTCTTCCTTTATCCTGGCCTCTTTTTTTCTGTTCTCTTCCTTTATCCTGGCCTCCTGCCTCATTCTGTCCTCCTCTTTTCTGTCTTCCTCTCTTATCCTCTCCTCCTCTCTTATCCTGGCCTCTTCCCTCATCCTGGCCTCCTCCTCCCTCATCCTGGCCTCTTCCCTCATCCTGGCCTCCTGCCTCATTCTATCCTCCTCTTTTCTGTCTTCCTCTCTTATCCTCTCCTCCTCCCTCATCCTGGCCTCCTCCTCCCTCATCCTGACCTCTTCCCTCATCCTGGCCTTCTGTCTAATCCAGGTCTTCTCCCTCATCCATGCCTTCTCTATTATCCTCTTGTACTCCCTTCTCCTGGCCTCCTCCCTTGACCTTGCCTCCCCCACAATGGCCTCTTCCTTTTTCCTGGCTTCCTCTCTTATCCTCTCCTCCTTTATCCTGGCCTCCTCCCTCATTCTGTCCTCCTCTTGCCTTTCCTCTTCCTCCCTATGTTCCATTAAGTTCGCCCTTTCATCCTCTGAACCAAATGTGCGCCTCTATAAAGAAAAAAAAAGAAGGTACGGTAAGTTAAAGTACAGATATTAAAGTGAAAATCCACCCATTTCTTTTTTTTTTTGGATAGAGTGGGAAAAGAGTTCAATCTTTTCAAGGTCAACCTCTTCAAGGTTTTTTTTTATCTTTTATGTCTTTTCACTTCCCGTCATCTCAGGAAGAGAGTAAGTGAGCGGAGGGCTTTCCAATAGGTATTCATTAAACATTTACTCCCCCTCAATATAAACACATCTGTTTACAGTACATATCTTTAGATACACTCCTAAAACCACAAATCGTTAATCATCTCCCATAAGGGCTCTGCCAGTATCTGCTGTACTGTATGTAAAAACCTCTTTTGGGTTATTATCGCTGTCTGTGTCTCCATATGGGAGATTTCCCCTCACTTCCTGCCCCGGTGACACAACACAAAGCAAGGCTGTCTCACCAACAGGGATAACTAGCACAGCCTTATCACAGAGTCCAGGGGTAAAGGGTTTACTACAATCCTAAAGCTGGCCTTATACCTGTAGAATTTTGTTCAAAATATGTTCGCTTTCAGAACGGTTGCTCAATTTTCATGCGGATAAATCGGCAAAATTGTTTCTAATGTGCACTACCATACATATTGAAATGAACCACTTCCACTTTTATAGGTTATAGGTTTATAGGTTACCACTTTAGATTTACAGAGGAGGTCTGGTGCTAGAATTACTGCCCATGATCCGACGTTCGCGGTGATACCTCAAGTATGGGGCGATCGCTGTTTGAAATATTTATTTTTATACTGTTGCTTTAAAAAAATGTTTTAGCACTTTTATTGCTGTCACAAGGAATGTAAACATCCTTTGTGACAGCAATCGGCATGTGAGAGGTACTCTTTATGGAGAGATCTGGGGTCTATAGGATCCCAGATCCCTCCTCTGCCCTTAAGATCACAACAAGATCGGTGTTACCAGATGCTTTCCCATTTTAAAAATGGCGCTGTTTACATCCGGGTAACCAGGAACCGGTGAACATCGCCTCCCACTACCTGTAAAAGCAATCTAGAGGCTAGTTAGCTGCTTGGATCGCTTTTACAATAGAACCGACCGTTGGCTCTAAAAAACAATACCAGGATGCCTGAAGCTGCAGGCACCATCCCAGTATAATCACTTGAAGTCTATTGATCGGTCGGCGAGTGGTTAAAATTCAACACATTGACATGGAAATCGAATGAAGTGTCATAGAAAATTAGTCATATAAGTACCATTAAATGCTCTGATGAATGGGTTTGCTACCTCTTCAAAGGTAATTCTACAGGTATAAGGCCACCTTTAGAGCTCGTTTACACTTGCAGTCAGGGGGTGGGAAAAATAGGCGACTGAGTTGCATTTTTATCACCCCTTACACCGCAAAGGTGGTTGCAAAAATGATACTCCCCATCACATTTGGTGAATGAGGTCTCAATAAAACCGCCACATGTGACTGCAGAGCAGTGGTGGGGGATTTTAAGTGTTAAAGCATGCACTGAGAAGGTGGGGTAACGCCTCCCGGTTGCATGTCAACCACCCTCTGAAAAGCAACCCTCCATAGATTGCTTTTTAGAGGGACGGCAAGGGTTGCTGCATGCACATGTCAACCACCCTCTGAAAAGCAACCCTTCATGGATCGCTTCTCAGAGGGACGGCAAGGGTTGCTGCATGCACATGTCAACCACCCTCTGAAAAGCAACCCTCCATGGATCGCTTCTCAGAGGGACGGCAAAGGTTGCTGCATGTGTAAAGGAGCCATAATACAATTTTATACATCACCAGTCACATATGAAAAGAGTGGAAAAAAATTACTTACCAGAAGCCTCAGAGCGCCCTGAAGCAGCTCACTGATGGCGTAGGTGTAGGACATCATCTTGTCAATCTGTATCTGAAACCTGTATGAAATGTCTAAAAGTAATCCGCACCTGCAAAGAGAAAAAACAAATGGTCATTTTTCAGTTTTTACTTAAATATCGCAAAAAATGAACTACAACTAATGTCAATGGCATTGGACAGTAAGGGGTCTATTTATAAGACATTCCTTGGATGAATGTCACATTGCTACAGGCTGGAGGAATTTTCCCTGTATTTTCTGTAATGAGTGTCAGCACCATCTAGTGGCTAAAATGCAGTATATTTTCTCTGAAATACATCAATGATAGGATATACTGTATACTAGATGGCAATGCCGATCATAATAATTCATCTGATACAGAAAAGATGGGGAAAATGTGTCCAGCTTACACCAATGTGTGGCATTTCTCCAGCCAACGTTCTATAAATAGATCCTCCCTAACAACTGATCTCAGTCCCTAAGGCTGAAATTAACTGTCACTTTGTTTAAAAAAAAAAAATAAATAAAAAACTGATCACAAACGTTACAATTTCTAAAATCTCCTTTTTACATATTCTAACAGCTATGTAGTGCCAGGGTTTGCCTGATTTATACAGATATATACGGATATAAATATAAATTTATGAAAAATATATAACAAGACCTACCTAATGTACAGCTTCTACCACAATCTGAATAAGAATAATATCTCGGGTTAGTATATCGCAATCCTAATTACACTTCCTGCAGGAGAAATCTCTCTGTGTGTGTTCACCAAAGCTAAGCCCAAGACTGACTGGCTCTGTTGTCAACAACTCTATGTATAGCTACTGGCTCTGCCCACACCATGACATCATAGTGCTAACTGCCAAAGCCTCCTCCACTGACTTCTTTTTTTATTGAAAACTTTATTGACAAAACAACAAGTTAACAATATATTGATAGATTGTTTATAAGATGGACTGCAGTGATCAGAACTATTAGCATTTGATAACCAGTAAACATTGATCTGGACCCACCTTAATATATATATATATATATATATATATATATATATATATATATATATATATATATATATATATATATATATATATTAATTTCTAACATGGGAAATGTGGGAGTAAGTGTATGACGGCCAGTGTATGACCCACTACAACTAATATTAACGTCATTAGATGATAAGGGGTCGATTTATAAGACATTTGTTGGATGAATGTCACATTTCTACAGGCTGGATGCATTTTCACTGTATTTTCTATAATAGATTTAATTCCTAGGATTGTCAGCTCCATCTAGTGGCTAAAATGCAGTATATTTTTTCTGAAATACATCAATGATAGGATATACTGTATATTAGATGGCAATGCCGATCATATTAATTCATCTGATACAGAAAAGATGGGAAAATGTGTCCAGCTTACACCAATGTGTGGCATTTCTCCAATCAATGTTCTATAAATAGATCCTCCCTAACAACTGATCTCAGTCTCTAAGGCTGAAATTAACTGTCACTTTGTTTTTTGTTTTTAAAAAAATGTTTGTTATCCCATTGGTTAGTTGTGTGAATGGAGAATATTAGGCTGATCACATCCGTTAGAATATGTAAAGGAGATTTTAGAAATTGTAACAGCTATGTAGTGCCAGGGTCTGGCTGATTTATACAGATATAAATATACATTTATGAAAAAAATTTAACAAGACCTACCTAATGTACAGCTTCTACCACAATCTGAATAAGAATAATATCTCGGGTTAGTATATCGAAATCCTAATTACACTTCCTGCAGGAGAAATCTCTCTGTGTGTGTTCACCAAAGCTAAGCCCAAGACTGACTGGCTCTGTTGTCAACAACTCTATGTATAGCTACTGGCTCTGCCCACACCATGACATCATAGTGCTAACTGCCAAAGCATCCTCCACTGACTTTTTTTTAGTGGGAATGCTTTAGCAGTCCCACTATTGTTATTCGATTTTACTTATTATTTTTAATTTTATTCCGTACGTTTTTCGGTAATGCGTAACTTCTGCATACTTTCAGCTATTAAAACCATTCAACTATCAAAATGTTCGTCTCTTTTAGCTGAGGTGTGCTCTTTTTCAACTTTTTTTCTACCATTTATACTTTTTAAAATATTAGGCTTTTTATCACTTTTTTTTAACATTAAAGTCAATGGGAGCATGCTTGAAATCCTTAAATTTTTCTTCCGCTCCCAAAAGTTTCAGCTCCTTCATACTTTCACCTAGAGACACCAAACAAACTTTAAAATGTTCACAAAATATTCAGCTATCTGGCTATATCTTTTCAGTTTGATATCTTTTACAGTTTTTGAGAAAAAGCTTTTTGTTTAGAGGTCATTTCAGGAAATTTTAGCCATTAATCAGAGTGTACTGTGTGTGTTTTGTTGCCATGGTTACCAAAGCTTCTGTTATACACAGAGGGGGGGGAGGTGGCTGGAGCATCTCAGCTTTAATTACAGAGCCCGGGGGAGGGGACAGACACACCATGTACTGATTTATAATAGAGGAATATGATGGGGCAGTTTTGATGGTGGCAATTCTGATGGGGTAGTTTTGATGGCGGTCATTTTAGCAATTTAGCTATTCAGCAATTATTTTTGAAAAAAAAAAAATATTTTTGAAAAAAAAAAAAATATTTCTGAAAAAAAAAAAATTATTTTTGAAAAAAAAAAAAATATTTAAAAAAATAAATAAATCATTTTTGAAAAAAAAAAATTTTTGAAAAAAAAAATTTTTGAAAAAAAAAAAATTTTTTGAAAAAAAAAATATTTTTGAAAAAAAAAAAAATTTTTGAAAAAAAAATTATTTTTGAAAAAAAAAAATTATTTTTGAAAAAAAAAAAATATTTTTGAAAAAACAAAATATTTTTTGATGGGGCAGTTTTGATGATGGCAATATGATGGTGCAGTTTTGATGAGGCAATTCTGATGGGGCAGTTTTGATGGTGGCAATATGATGGGACAGTTTTGATGGCAATATGATGGGGGCAATTTTGCTGGGGGCCGTTTTAGCAATTCAGCATTCCCATGCATTTTCTAGTTTTTTATTGAAAACTTTATTGACAAAACAACAAGTTAACAATATATTGATAGATTGTTTATAAGATGGACTGCAGTGATCAGATCTATTAGCATTTATTAATCAGTAAACATTGATCAGTGAAATTAAAATAATAGAGTTTTTTTTTACCAATTAACTGTTATGTATCCAAATTTTTCATTCACTGCTTGTAATTCTGAGATTCCAATATACTCACAGCAGCCAATCAGTAATCATCTCTCTTTATATGGACATCTGACATTCCCCATACACTCATAGCAGCCAATCAGCAATCAATGTATTTTACATTTTTGTATATAAACACTCACAGCAGCCAATCAGCAAACGGTTTTCAGTTTGAATTGTGACATTTACAGACACTACTATGTACAGACATGGAGCTCTGTGTGTCTTATAGGAAACCTATTAAAGTGGAGCTCTGGGCCAAATACAAAATGACATCTATGATGTCTGTCTGTCAATAATATTCACATAGCAGTGTTGGATTTTCTGAGTCTGCCCTGTAACAGTTGTATGATTGGTTGATCCTGCCAGGAGATCTGTTATTTTTTCTCTCCTTGCAACTGGCCCAGCTGTCCAGCAGAAATGGCAATTGCATTTTACAAGGTGCCCCATCCCCACCTGCTACAAGGTAAGAGCTGCTGTTTATCAACCAGCAGGGGGCGCTGACTACAGAAAATTGGAGGAGAAAGCACAGCTGCCTGGAGGGTGACAACCATGCTGTACATTGGGTGCTGGGGGTCACACTATAAAGAAGGCCACAGGAAGATCAGAAACTGGCAGGATCAACAGGAGTTTATTCATTTAAATGCCTTCAGTATATGGAAACCTTACACAGCGACATTTACAAGGAAAAAGGGGAATTATTTACTAACAATAAATAGAATTACAGAGATGTCATTGCTGGAGTATTAAAGGCAGGGCCGTTGTTCGAAATCATGGGGCCCGTACAGCGTAACTGACAGGGCCCCTTGGCCCCACCCACAACCCCACCCCTGGCTCCACCCCTGACCCCATGCTGTCACAAAATCTAGGGGAATGGTGGCAGGAGCTGAAACATGTAACATGTTCCAAAAGTCCAAAAATGTCCTGGAGTCCAGCGATGTCGGCACCCGCAGTTGATGTTTCCATCAGCTGTCGGGTGCTCTGCCGCCATTGCGAGTATGGGAACCCGGCAGTGTAGTCTTTCGGCTTCACGCGGGGAACCCTGCTGCGAATGTGCGAGGCCCTGCTCCTTTCTCCTATTGGCCTGGCGGTCGGGGGAGGAGGAGGGAGCTCCGCAGCAGGGACTCCCGTAAGTGGAAAAGGATAGCTGATCCTTGTCCCCCCCTCCCCCCAAAAGGTGCCAATTGTGGCACTAGAGGGGGGGGGGGGAGAAATATGATGAGCAGAAGCTCCACTTTTGGGTGGAACTCCGCTTTATTAACCATTATTATTCTAAACTTTTTACACCATTATAAAGCAGCAGAGATGTCTTATTTTAGAAGTTTTTTTGACAACTAATTAGCAGGGATGAGCTCAGGCGTGTTCGGACCATAGTTTGAACCCACCTTAGCTTTACCACCAGGAAGCTTTACAGCTCCCCACCAATCATAACTGAATCTGAATGAGAGAGATGTCAGTGCTTGGACATCTGTGCCCGTTCAGTTTGTGGCCCCCCCATACACCACAGATTTGTGTCCATTTACATCAGGCTACCTCCGATCTGTCACATTTAGGTCTGGAAAAATAGAAAAGGATGTTCTTTTCCTTTTTTTTTTTTGACCTGAATGGACACAAGTCAATTCATATCTGGACTCCTGTAGACCTACATGGAGCTTTCAATCAGGTCCACATCAGTGGCAGCTGGTGCTCAAAATTTATGGGGAGGGCGCAAATAAACTGAAAAACTCCGAAAAAAAACATCAATTGCTGCCACTGTGCCCATCAAACGCAGCTACTGTGCCCATCCATTGCTGCCACTGTGCCATCATACGCAGCTACTGTGCCCATCCATTGCTGCCATTGTGCCCATCATATGCAGCTACTGTGCCCATCCATTGCTGCCACTGTGCCCATCATACGCAGCTACTGTGCCCATCCATTGCTGCCACTGTGCCCATCAAACGTAGCTACTGTGCCCATCCATTGCTGCCACTGTGCCCATCATACGCAGCTACTGTGCCCATCCATTGCTGCCACTGTGCCCATCAAACGCAGCTACTGTGCCCATCCATTGCTGCCACTGTGCCCATCAAACGCAGCTACTGTGCCCATCCATTGCTGCCACTGTGCCCATCATACGCAGCTACTGTGCCCATCCATTGCTGCCACTGTCCCATCATAAGCAGCTACTGTACCCACTGATCCACAGGAAAAACTGACAGCCACCTGATTGCAAAGCTTGGGTGAAAAGAGTGGTTTGGGGGGTGGTAAAAATGCAGCTTGGCTGTGTGTTTTTACTGCCCCTTCCCCCATCACATGTGTAAAGTAGCATCTCACTATGTGCTCATGGTCATTATCATTATGATCAGAGCACAGCAGGGTGCTGACTTTCTTATGGCTGTGCTGTGTTATAGTCTGTAACACACAGTACAGCCATATATTAAGAAAGTCAGCACCACACAGCATGTTACACTGACAGAGCCATAGAGAACCTGCTGTGCTCTGATCATCATAATGACCATGAGCACACAATGGGGAGTCTGGGGACTGTGCCTCGGCCTGTGTGATGTCATAGTGTGATGTGTAGGGGTCGGGATTACTCTGTGTCTCCTTCAGGCTGCAGCACGGCACTTACTGATGGAAGGTAGCCGCATTACAATTGAATCCATCTGCCCAGGAAATCATACAGTGAGCACAAGGTACACTCACTGATACAGAGCAGGGATTGTATGCTTCCACCCAAAAATGGAGAAAAAGTCCCTCTTCTGCTCTCACCTCCTGGGCCCCTCTATTAACCTCATGGGGCCCAGGAAGGTACTATATACTTTGCCAATCAAGTAGATGCAGGTTAATAAAGTTCTTTAGGTAATTTGTTTTTTTTTTTAGCTAGAAATCTGCTCGGGCCCCCCCCCCCTGGTGGCTGGGCCCGGTACAACAGGGCTGGCTGTACTGCCCTATCAGCGGCCCTGATTAAAGGCATGACTCACACAGCTCCACCTTTAACTAAAATATTACTTATAACAGGGCTCGACAAACCCCGGGCGCCAGGTCGCATTTGCGACTAGAATTAGCGACCTGGCGCCTGGGGCGGCACAGCTGGGGTATCCTGTGTCCGTTCGACACCCCCCCCCTCCCGCCGCGATCACATATGCGTTCGCTTCTGCAAGCGAGCTCGGCGGGACGGGGCGCATTTAAAAAAATTATTATTTTTTCTTATATATTTTACTTTTTATTTTTACACTGTTTTTAAAAAAAAATAAAAATTGTGTCACTTTTATTTCTATTACAAGGGATGGGGCACATTTAATTTTTTTTTTTCTTATTTATTTTAACTTTTATTTTTTCACTGTTCTTTTAAAAAAAAAAAAAAAAAAGTCACTTTTATTCCTATTACAAGGAATGTAAAAATCCCTTGTAATAGAAAAAAAGCATGACAGGTCCTCTTAAATATGACATCTGGGGTCAAAAAGACCTCACATCTCACATTTACACTAAAATGCATTAAAAAAAAAAATTGTCATTTGAAAAAAAAAAAAATATAAAATGTCCCTTCAAGAGCTATGGGTGGAAGTGACGATTTGATGTCGCTTCCGCCCTGCAATGACTTGGAGATGGGCGGGGGGGGGGGGGGGCATCTTCCTCTCACTTGTCTCCATGTCAGGCCAGGGACAGATCCGGATCGCCTCCGCCATTACCGACGGCCACGGTAAGCGGTGAAGGGCACCGGAGAGCGGCGGTAGGGGGGGCCCTCTCCTGCCTCCGATAAAAGTGATCTCGCTGCTAATCTGCTGCAGAGACCACTTTTATCTGAAAGAGAACCGCCAGCTCTTGAAGAAGATACCGGGGTTATGGTAGCTAGCTGCTACCATAACAACGGTATTTCTCTTCAAAGACAGGACGTATATAGTCGTCCTGCGGGAAGGAAGTGGTTAATTAAAATGAATTTATTATTTGTCATCTCCCTGCTTGGCCTATTTCACTCGGGCTGTCTGATCAGGTTCGCCTGTCAGTTTTTCAGGCAGACCTGATTGGATCCTTAGCGGGAATATGGTGGTCTTGTGTCCCTGCATGGCAGGAAATAAAAGCAGTCACATTCGTTCTAGTCGTCTCTGTGTAAATTTAAGATTGGTTAATTTTTATATTGAAAATAAAGCTTTGTCGGTCGTTTAAAAAAAAAAAAAAAAAAACCTGGCTCCTAACTTTTTTAGCTGGCTCCTAGATTCCAAGCAAATTTGTCAAGCCCTGACTTATAAGTGCACTGGCCCTTTAAAAGTTTCTTTTTTGGGGGTAATATTTTGCCCATGCTGTGTCCCGCCCAGGGCACAAGTGCACCATTCAGCTCAGCTACCGGCAGAATGTCCAACTCTATGATAGGCTGATGGCGGCTGGACAGTGCCCCTAGTGGTAGGAATGTTAGGGCAGTATCTGCTCAGGGACAAATGCTTAGAAAACAAGCAGTCTGAATTTTGGGATTTTGTCCCTGGGTACATATTGCACTAAATGAAAGTTCTGCTCTGTGCACCGTCCAGCCCAGTGTGCATTGGGCCTGTACATGGCACTGAAATTATGGTGCTGATATAGCAATTACACTAACATGTGTAGATTATATATGTGTGTAGCGCTTACCCCCGAAGGAGCGGCTGATTAATTATTATATCCGTAATTCACGTTTACCACCCAGCACATCGCAGCCCATAATAATCAGAAACAGTCCTTTTTGTATTTTTCTCTTGCTTTATTTCTGTATAACAACAACTGGGATAGGAGAAGGGTTTCTGAGATGCTCTTTGGTTTCTTTCTGAACTTTTCCTTGCCTCACTTGCAAAGACTTATAGCATTGCGGGTGATAACGATTCAAGACTGGATGATTACTTCATCAGGGAAGATGGAAGTAGATTTTTGATAGAGAATAATCGATAAAGAGTCACTCTGAATAACGTCTTTATCTGCAGAACTTTTTAAGAACAGTCTGTATCTTTATATGTGCTTGCAGCTTTACCGCTACCTTTTTACCACTACTTCCCATCTGCATGGTACTTCCAAGTTGAGCTAAAGAAGAGATTACTCTGAAAAATTCCTCCCGCTTGACGAATTGGAATCCCGGGGCATTGCTGAACCCAAAGTCACAGGCCATGACCACCTGTCTCACTGACTTGCGTATCAACATCCCTCAGCCTCTGGACAGTACCCCTCCCTTGGGTTTTCACTCACCTGATCAATATCCCGTGTGTCACTCATAAGCGATCGATCACCCAGTTGTCCTCCGCTTAGTTGCTATTTCTTCTGAATGGTTCCTCTGTTCCCTTTCCTCCTTTATGGACCGCTCCCTTCCCCGCAGGGGCGTCCTATGGCACCAGCGACCATATGCTGTCCGGTGTCACTAACTCTGCTGTGAGTCCCGGTGAAGCCCCCCCACCCTCCTCGGAGGGGGGCCCGTCGGCTCCCCAGGAGGGGGAACCTCTGGCTTGGTTCTCTGCTGGAAGAACTCCAAGACAAGAAAAAGAGAACTCCCGCACCACGTGACCTGACTTTTATATGAGAGTCCCGCCTCTTGCCAAGCAAATCAATGATTGGCTAGAACTCTCATACAAACTTCATGTCACTTAAGTATCAAATAAACAAACAGGCCTGTTGTAATGGTACAAGCCTGCCTAAATTTTACATGAAGTCATAAACTAACAAAAAGGTCACCTACAGAAAAGTAGGTGCCCGCTACATGTATATATATATATATATATATATATATATATATATATATATATACACACACTGTATATTACCAAAAGTATTGGGACACCTGCCTTTACACGCACATGAACTTTAATGGCATCCCAGTCTTATGCCCTGTACACACGGTCGGACATTCCGACAACAAAATCCATGGATTTTTTCCGACGGATGTTGGCTCAAACTTGTCTTGCATACACACGGTCACACAAAGTTGTCAGAAAATCCGATCATTCTGAACTCGGTGAATTGTGCATCGGATTTGTGTACACACGACCGGAATTTACGACAACGGATTTTGTTGTCGGAAAATTTTATAGCCTGCTCTCAAACTTTGGGTGTCGGAAATTCCTATGGAAAATGTGTGATGGAGCCTACACACGGTCGGAATTTCTGACAACAAGGTCCTATCACACATTTTCCATCGGAAAATCCTATCGTGTGTACGGGGCATTAGTCCGTAGGGTTTAATATTGAAGTGGTCCACACTTTATAGCTATAACAGCTTCAACTCTTCTGGGAAGGTTGTCCACAAGGTTTAGGAGTAAGTCTATGGGAATGTTTGACCATTCTTCCAGAAGTGCATTGGTAAGGTCAGGTACTGATGTTGGGCGAGAAGGTCTGGAAAGCAATCTCCGTTATAATTCATCCCAAAGATTTTCTATCGGGTTGAGGTCAGGACTCTGTGCAGGCCAGTCAAGTTCCTCCACCCCAAACTCACTCATCCATGTCTTTATGGACCTTGCCTTGTGCACTGGTCCAAATCATTTGGTGGAGGGGGGGGATTATGGTGTGGTGTTGTTTTTCAGGGGTTTCAGTGTACCAAGACATTTTTGACAATTTCTTGCTCCCAACTTTGTAGGAAAATCTGTTTGGGGGTGACCCCTTCCTGTACCAACATGACTGCGCACCAGTGTAATGTCTCCAGTCCCCAACCACACCTGTAGCATGTCCACAGATTCTGACCATCTCCTCTGATATCTCCACAGTCTTCTGTAGTGTTACATAAAATGAACATTATGTGCAACCCTTTGTTGATGTCAGGGCCACAGTTGAGGCCCCCTATAACTCATAAGTTGACCACCACTGTTCTAGTGGATTTCTCAGAGATTTATAGCTAACACAAGACAGTGCCAATAGTAGCTTGGCTGAAAAATCTGAACTCAGCACTGGGCAGAGATGGCCCATCAGGGTCCTTGATGGCCGGACCAAGCTCTGATTAAGACAGAATTGTACTTTAACATGATATATAGACAGTTTTCTCATAGAGAAAGGGGATGATTGTCCTGCCATTATCAAAGCACATAAAATCTGGAAGGTAGACAAAGGCAGATTTGTAAAGTGTAAAGCCTATGTCATAGTGGCGATTCTGTCGCTGGCAAAAAAACAAAATGCCATAACCTCGGGGACTCATTTTCACCTTCACCTATGGCATTGCTGCCTCCCTATCAGAGCCAGTGAAGTGTCTTACTTGCTAACATGAAATTCATCATTTAGCCTGTTATGCCCCGTACACACGGTCGGATTTTCCGATGGAAAATGTCCGATCGGAGCGTGTTGTCGGAAATTCCGACCGTGTGTAGGCTCCATCACACATTTTCCATCGGATTTTCCGACACACAAAGTTTGAGAGCAGGCTATAAAATTTTCCGACAACAAAATCCGTTCACAAATCCGACGCACAAAGTGCCACGCATGCTCAGAATAAATTAAGAGATGAAAGCTATTGGCTACTGCCCCGTTTATAGTCCCGACGTACGTGTTTTACGTCACCGCGTTCAGAATGATCGGATTTTCCGACAACTTTGTGTGACCGTGTGTATGCAAGACAAATTTGAGTCAACATCCGTCGGAAAAAATCCTAGGATTTTGTTGTCGGAATGTCCGATCAATGTCCGACTGTGTGTACGGGGCATTAGAGTGTGAATTTGGCTAAGGGAAAGCAGTGGCTACATTTTGGTTATGCTGATGCCAGCTCTGGCATAATCACCAGTATGGCATGGCTCTAAATCTGCTCTAAATGGATTTCCACTTTGTGTAAAGGCTTGAGTCACCTGCCATCCTTTAGATCCTGAAAGGAAGATCCTCCACCTCTAACTACTACCATAGGGCCCAGCTCCACTAATCAGGGACTAATTGCTTCCTTAGAACTTTGTAGGAATTCCAAGATTCTGAGTTTGGCTTATGATGGTGGGAATGGTCACTTTATGGTAGGGTTTGGTTAGATTGGAGGCGGGCCTTGATATAGCTGAAATCAGTTGAGTCTGCATAAGGGTATCGAGGATGTCTAAGGGAACAGGACCCATAGCATCTCTGATATCTTTGCATTCGACTCCCTTGAAGAAACAACACCCCATGTTGTAGCCAAAGTCTTTTCCAAGAGGTCTTGCCAGATAAGGAAGGGGAAAATGTTAGTATATCGGTGGACCAATCTAGCAGTGTTTTCTATTTTCATGGAAACACAATCACTTAAGGCCCATCCAAAGTACATATACATTGTTTTAGGTGGTTTTCAGCTGCCGATCGCCTGTCATGTAGAAAGGATTGGCGAGAATGCAAGTGAGAGCAATAGTTCTAGGGACATCTATCGCTGTTAATTCTAATCCAGTGAGTGGCCCCAAACTGTGGCCTGCAGGCCTGAAGCAGCTCTTTGCCTGCTTTTATCTGGAAATTGAGGCACTCTTCCTCCCACTGATACAAGGCTCTATTCCTACCACTTACCCCAACAATGGGGTACTATTCTTCCCACTGATACCAATACGGCACTATTTCTTCCACTGATACCAACAATGGGGTACTATACCTCCCCCTACGGACCATGTCATTTTGTAATGTAATCTTCTAACTCTCACTGACTACCAATCAATAAAAAAGGTGGTATACTGCGCTAACGTAAATATAATTATAACGTGAAATGAGGACTGCAGCGATTATATTATATAAACCAGGTAACATACATAAACAAAATAAAATGGCGCTAGTCTGGAATTATTAACAACTTATGCTTAATGTGCTATGACACACTGAATATATATAAAACATCATAAGGTGCAAAGTGCAAAAAAAACTAATAATGATAAAAACACTTCAAAGTCTGTGTATAAAGTGAATGCTTATAATTGACGTGAAAAGTCCAAGAATAAAAAACAGATGTTCCACCACCAAGATGCAGAGCCTTCTGTGGCACCCCACACACAGTGATCAGGGACTCTTACTAGATATGGCAAGTGCCATGGGCGCCATATGAAAGGGGCGCTGGTGAGTGGCTGGGCAGCAAGGCACTTACCAGGGTCTGAGGGTCTCTTCTTCCCTCCAGGCTCCCGAGCATAAGCAGGATCTCCTTTTCAGCACCTTTGCTAAAGGACAATGGCAGTGCTGCGATTGGGACTATTTCTCATTTGGCTGTGTTACTCCTGTGAGTGCAGTCATTGGTCGCGGATTAAGCAG
The DNA here is from genome assembly GCF_042186555.1 of Aquarana catesbeiana. Taxonomy (NCBI): domain Eukaryota; kingdom Metazoa; phylum Chordata; class Amphibia; order Anura; family Ranidae; genus Aquarana; species Aquarana catesbeiana. The sequence continues at coordinate 183,112,921 of NC_133336.1, forward strand.
GCAGATGGCCGCATTTCCCGATGCTACCTCTATAGTTCCGGCTACAGCCTCCTTGACAGCTGAATATCACTCCGCCGCCTGCTGTCAGGGATGCTATAGCCAGGACTATAGAAGTGGCATCGGGGCCACTGTATTTCTGGACAGGACACCTGGACTGTGGAGTGGACTCAGTCAGGAGATGTCTCTGGCAGACCTTCTTGCTCGGGTCCTATCAGTGCAAAAGCAGAGCCCAGCCACATGCCCAGCAGGAGGGACGGCTGCACTGCCAGTGGCTTATGCAGAGACTGATCCTCTTGATGAAGCTGCAGGCAATATTTTCATGCACTCATCTCTCCCTTCAGGCTATGGCTCCTGTGTAGTCTAAATCATATTTTTTTGGGCCCCATCAGATCGATCACAGGGGCCCAGGAGGCTGTAGAATAGAGGGATTATTTTTTCTAATTCGGCTTGCTGGAATATCAACTCCTCCCCCTTGTATGCAGTTAATGGCAATAAAGTTCCAGCTGGGCGGAGAGATATCAAAATACCACTTCACTGCCTGATTCCTCCAGAGGTGTCCGTTTATGAAGCAGTGATCAGCGGTGATCCCGAGGATCACCGCTGATCACAGTCCATAAACAGTTTATGAAACAGTGATAATCGGGGGAGAACATGTTTGAACTTGTTCTCCCGCCGATTATCTCTACACACGGAGAATTCTCATGAATGACACAGTAACGGCCAGTTTATGAAGCGGTGATCTCACTGCTTCACTGGCGATCTGAGTCAGAATTCACACTCCCAGGTTCACCAGCTCAGAGATGGTGAATCGGGGAGTGAAGAGGAAATCTGGGGGGATCTGAGGGGGAAGGAGGAAGATTTTTAACTTCCTTATGCCTCATTCAGACCCCCCAACACTGTTAGCATGTCCCCCTGTCATATTTATGTGTATACATATATATACATATATACATATAATGTGTATATGTATATATATATATAATGTGTGTGTATATACATGTATATATAATGTGTGTGTGTATACATATGTATATAATGTAGGGGGACTCATTATTTTATTAACAGTAATTCATGCCGTCTGTCCGTGTATTGAGCGGTGATTATTTATCACCGCTTAATAAACTGACATCTCTGTATTTCTGGTGCTGTAATCTCATAAAGTCTCACAAGATTCCAGTATCAGGGGCCGTTCTCCACTGTTTGAAGCATTTGTAGATCTCTTCACTCCTCCGAAGGTGAAGCGATCTACAAAGCTTCATAAACTGGCACACAGAGGAGAAAAATCTTCACTGTGAATGCCGGAGAACGAAGCAGTGAATAGATTTCACTGCTTCATAAACGGACACCAGAGTCCAGTAAATAAGTTTGAGAAGACGGCGGGCTCGGACTGAAGGGAAATCAACAGCAGTGGCTGTCCTCCTCCTCCGCCTCCTCCTCCTCCTCAGTGCAGTGTCTGTGTGAACACACAGAAAGTAACAGCACAGCAGCACACTATTTCTACTGAGTGAGGGAACTAAAGTGGGAACCATGAAGACTTCCGAGGATTATTTTTCTCTCAAAAGGTCCAGTCACAGTGAAGACAGCACACACACAAGTCCCCTTCACCCATGCCATGCCCTGGCTTGTTGCCCTTGACTGAATTATATACAGCTAAATGTGATCATCTTCATTGATCATGTTGATCACATTTGGCTGCTATTTATTTCAATTATTATTATCATGATAGTCACACAGTACAGGTGTTTTAAGCCACATCACCTGTACTGTGTGTGTAATTATCATAGTAATGATGATGGGACAGTGATATGCATCCTTGGCATTCATTTAGGGCTCATTCACACAAGGCACAGACATCCGTCTCCCATGCACAGACTTTTACTGGCACAGTTTTGTGTGCATCCTGATGCCAGTGTCCCATTCATTTATTTTGGGACACATGGCTACATGGACAAAGGCACTGTGTCCCAATATGTCTTGAGGGTGCATATCCTAATAGAAATGGAACTTCAGCATGAGGATGTACACAACACTGTGCTGGTAAAAGTCTCTGCATGAGACATGGGTCCCTGTGCCCTGTGTGAATGTGCCCTCACACTTGTGTTTGGGAGAGGGGTAAAAACGTCATGTGTGTCTTTTTACTGTCCCCAACCACTTCCCCTTATTTTGCACATCAGCCGAGGGTGGATAATATATGCTGTGGCCATGAAGCATTTTGCACAGCAAAAATGATCCCTGCTGCATTCAGCCACAGCCCTCCCCTGTTCTCCTAGGCTCTCCCATTCCATCTGGTCGGGTTGGCAGCGCACAAAGAAGAAGGAGGAACATCAGTTTCTCCCTCTCCTCTGTGAAAACTGAGGCCATAAGTTATGAAGATTTCATCACTTCCAGTATCGGTTCTGCATTTACCTGGCTGGTACTAGCTAAGAAAGCAGCCAATATGCCTTGGAGGGCAGAGAAGGGATCAGGGGTCTAATAAACCCCAGATTTCTCCATAAAAAGGATATGTCACTACCCAAGGTATCACAAGGGATGATAAATATCACTTGATGACAGCTGAATTATTTTTTGAGGTGTCCTCTTGTATATTAGTGCAGTCATCATTCTCAGTCACACTGTGTGTGTGGGGCACTGGGGAGCAGCAGAGAAATAAGAGCACAGCCTACTATGCTGGAGTTTGTACTCCTATGGAGGTGGGGAAATGCTCACACATACTGGGGTGGGGGGGTTTGTCATATAAAGTAAAAGGCTCTGTGCTGTTACAGGGCTGCCATGGCTGACCTGACCCCTGTCTAGAAATACGTATTGTCTGGCACACTGCTTTAAGGGGAAATTCTGCAGACTCTGGGGTAAAGGGGAACACTGATGTAAGTGGGATCTCTGGATTCTGTGATAACCAGAGACCCCCTCACATCAGAGGCCCCCCTACATCCCAGTCTGCAGAGATCCCCTTTGTGTCAGAGTCCCCCCCCCCCCCTTACAGTGTATATAAAGATGACACCAGAGTCCACAGCATTCTTTAGATCAGATTTCCCAGTGTGAATTGGAACTCTGTAGATTTTGATGTAAGGGGGGGCTCTCTGGGAACTCTAAGGGGGAACTGTGATATAAGATGTAACGCTATTGACTCTGGTGTAAGGGGTAATTCAAGAGCTTGACTTGTAGTTTTGTTAGCTGTTTTTTTTTTGTTAAGGTTATCTGAAAGATGGGTTTTAAATGTTTTGACAGGGGCGCAGTTTCAGTGCTTGCCATAGGCGCCATTTTCACTAGATACGCCTCTGCACCTATCACTAGGATGGTCAAATAAGCAGGCACCTCTGCAGGGTAGCAGAAACCAAGCCACTGGGGCAATCTGATGGTAGATGGGTCCTTCAACGTAATCTCCCCTCACAGCGGGACATCCCAATCATCCAGGGAACAGGAGATGAACCATATGAAGGAAAAGCTCCAATAGTGTAATACTATTAAGGTAATTTTATTGAGAGAAAAGCTAAACTGCTACTTACAATAAATAAAATGTTAACACCCATAGGATAAAACTGTTTGCCGGCAAATAAAAGCAATCACCTGCACTTCTGGGGTCACGTGGGGCGCGATGGCATCATCGTATAGCTCCGCCCGACATGTTTCATCACACGTGACATCTTCCTGGGGCACTGACTACCAAGCCTGAGGCATTCTTTACTCCCACTAATGCTGGGGCTTTTTCTACTCCCAATGGCCACATACCGGCCCCTCTAACGTCTGAACGACAGTAAATTGGCCCTTTGCTTAAAAAAGTTTGGAGACCCCTGCTTTAAACTGAAAAGCAATAATGGCTTTGAGCTGCACAGAGAAGGTTTTTATATCTTAAAGTGATTGTAAAGGTATTTTTTTTCTAAATAACAAACATGTCTATACTTACCTGCTCTGTGCAATGGAAGAGCGTCCGCAAACCTCCATTTTTCAGGTCCCCCGCCAGCACTCCAGGCCTCTCCCCTCTGTCCAGTGCCCCCATGGGAAGCAGCTTCCCATGGGGGCACTCATGCGGGCTTGCACCTGAGCCCTGCTGCTGTGTCCATTGACACAGACAGCAGGACTCGGCCCCACCCCCCCGCTCCCTCGTCACTAGCTTTGATTGACAGCAGTGCGAGCCAATGCCTTCTGGTGCCCCAGCAAAGCCAGCGAGACCCAGAAATGAGGGGTGAGAAGAGATGCAGAAGTGGTGCGTAGCGCTGGATTGAATGAGGGCTCGGGTAAGTAAAAGGAGGGGGGTGAGGGGGGATGCTGACACCTAAACATTTTTTACCTTAACCACTTCAATACCAGGCACTTAGACACCTTCCCGCCCAGGCCAATTTTCAGCTTTCAGCGCTGTCGCAATTGGAATGACAATTGCGCGGTCATGCTACACTGTACCCAAACAAATTTTTTATCATTTTGTTCCCACAAATAGAGCTTTCTTTTGGTGGTATTTGATCACCTCTGCGGTTTTTATTTTTTGTGCAACAAATAAAAAAAGACCGAAAAATTTGAAAAAAAAAACAAGTTTTTCTTTGTTTCTGTTAGAAATTTTTGTAAATAAGTAAGTTTTCTTCTTCAATGACGGGCACCGATATGGCTGCACTGATGGGCACTGATGAGGTGGCACCAATGAGGTGGCACTGACAGGCACTGATGATGGGCACTGATAGGTGGCACTGGTATGCGGCACTGATGGGCACTCATAGGTGGCACCGATGGGCACTCATAGGCGGCACTGATGGGCACTCGTAGGTGGCATTGATGGGCACTCGTAGGTGGCATTGATGGGCACTCGTAGGTGGCATTGATGGGTAGTTATGGGTGGCACTGATAGTTGGCCAGCTTAAACATGTATTGCAATGCATGTGAACCAAAAATCCCTGTTTGCATGCAAAGTTTGGAAGAAATGTCTAGAAATGTCCCGCAGTGTGCAGAGGATTGATGCACATGATGGGTTATGTATACAATATGTGTAAAGATATTTGGATTTGAACAAAGACATATTTCAATTTCTGTTCTACAGAGAAGTTAGATTAATAGAAACCACCAAACTTTTGTATCTTGTTCTATACAGAATGTATATTATCTAATAAAAAATAATTTTGACCATTTATTAAAATGGATTTATAAGAAAAAAACTGGGAGTCCTTGTTATTTCACTTGTCAGACACACATGACCAGCTCTCCTCCAATCACAGAGCAAGTCTGTGAACTACCATGCCGCTTTCCGCATGTAGCCGCACACCAATCGTTTACCTGTGGATGTCGGAGTTGGACACAGCTGACTGCATCAAGTCTCGGACCTCCGCAGGTAAACACGCGGTGTGCGGCTAAATGTGAATAGTGGTGATCACTGTCAGTCTGTCATTAGTTTAGAGGCTGACCGGCCGCTGCTATTCCCATTATCAGGTCATTATACTGGCAAAAATCTGCCACTGGAATCCACAGAATGCAGATAACCAGCCATGTGAAGGAAGCCTTAAACTCCACAGATCTGTTATTAACCACTTCAGGTCCGCCCCACATTTAACCCTTTTATTGCCCCTGATATTAACACCTTCCCAGCCGGTGTGATTAGTACAGTGACAGTGCATATTTTGTTTAGCACTGATCACTGTACTAATGTCACTGGTCCCCAAAAAGTGTCAAAAGTGTCAGAAAGTGTCCAAATTGTCTGCCGCAATATTGTAGTCCCACAATAAGTCGTTGATCGGCGCCATTACTAGTAAAAAATAAACAAAAATAAAAATATCTAGACGCTAGAACTTTTGCCCAAAACAATCAATATACTCTTATTGGGATTTTTTTACCAAAAATATGTAGCAGAATACACATTGGCCTAAATTTATGAAGAAGTTTGATCTTTTAAATTTATTTATTGGATATGTTTTATAGCAGAAGGTAAAAAATATTGTTTTTTTTTTTCAAAATTGTCGATCTCTTTTTGTTTATAGTGCAGAAAATAAAAACTGCAGAGGTGATCAAATACCACTAAAAGAAAACTCTATTTGTGGGGAAAAAGGAATACATTTAATTTGGGTACAGCGTCGCACGTCCGCGCAATTGTCAGTTAAAGCAATGCAAAAATCAGCCTGGTCATGAAGGGGGGGGGGTAAATCTTCAGGAAGTCAAGTGGTTAAGCTTTACACCATGTATAGGTTCTCTCTAACCCCTCACATTATAGGTATTATATATAACAGAACTGCACTGCACTTGTAGGCGGGGCCTAGACTCAGAGTACCCAATCAGGGACAGACCACACACACAATTCTTGATGTTATCAATTATTTTGTATATTACACACTGGTTAACGGTAATGAATTAAGACAGTTATGCCTGTTTGTATTTTTGCCTGGAGTCTCCCTTTAACAAGACTTTAAAATTGTTGAAAAGGCTGAAGTTTTTTTTACCTTAATGCATTCTATGCATTAAGGTAAAAAAACCTTCTGTGCAGTGAATCCCCCCACCCCCCTTATACTTACCTAAGCTCATTTTCGATCCAGCAATGTGCACGAGAGCAGCGGCTCTCTCCCTTCTCACTGGGTAGATTGATAGCAGTGGGAGCCATTGGGTCCTGCTGCTGTCAATCAATTTCTGTGATGGGGGAGCATGGGGCGGGGCGGGGCCAAGCCTCCCTGTCAATAGATGCAGACAGGGCAGCTGGGGAGCGAGCCCACATGAGTGCCCCCATAAAAAGCAGCTTTCTATAGGGGCACTCGTTGAAGAGGTGGAGCAAGGAGCGTCGGGGTGGGACCTGAAAAGAGGAGGATCAGGGCTGCTACGTGCAATGCAATTAAACAGAGCAGGTAAGTATAATAACATGTTTATTATTTTAATAAAAAAAAAAAATAGAAGGTTTAATAACATTTTAACACTTGCTGATCGTTTGCACATTTTCTTCTCCCCTACTATCCCCCCCCGTGTTTTATAACATAAAAGTTCAATATTCATCAGTAAGCTATTTATATATTCACCTGGACTTCACCCACCACCTCCTGCCTATCAGCCTTCCCTACAGACCTCACATTACTGCTGATGATCACCATTGCTGAAGTCTGCCAATGACAGAACACAGGAGGGAAAGAGTTACCAGAAAGTGACATCACATTCAAAGTTAACTACCCAATCACATGTAAAACTATGAAATTGCCATAGGCACCTGAGGTTTTCAAGGCTTATTTCACCTTTAGAATAAATTAAAAAATAAAAATAAAATATTAATAATAATAATAATTGCACACACATTGCAAAAAGAATTAATTAGCATTTAATAATTTTTTGCATTGGAGCCTGTAAAGCATGGAAACTGTGATGTGTGGATGGCTGGGGTAATGTAGAGGCTCCTATAGACTATTCCTTTAGTCCCAGGTCTGTATGAAAGGTACAAACCTTCGGTTATGGGACTGGAGGAAGTAATCAATGGACTATGAGTGCAGCAACGTCACCACACTTGTACTCCATCGAAATCTACAAGTACCTCTGCTATGGTGGCATATGGAACTTGTAGTCTTTCCTAACACAGATCTGAGTAAATGATATGACTGAGGATGGGGGGGGGGGGGGGCAGATAGAGGGTTGGGGGATGGAGAACGGCACCATGATTCAAGTGAGACCCGGAGAAGAAAAATGGCAAAAGGGTCTGCATGACTAGGGGGGGAACTGGATCAGGGAAGGGTCAGCTAGGTCAGTCGGGCAAAGGGGGGTAGACTTACCTGATTGGAGGCAGCCGACCAGGACGGTGGGGTGCTGCTGTAGGTGGTGTGTGGCAGACAGGCAGATCAGGCATTCTGGGAGTTTTCAGGCAGAGAAGAATCTTCCCATCCCACCCGCCCTTATGTAAAAAAAATTCATGAGGTTTGGGGAGTATATGTCTTGTTTTGTTTTTCTGTTAATAATAAAAAAAACACCCAGTGAGCACTTGTGTTGGTGGAGATCTTGTCATAGCAGCTTGGCGGGTCAGGGGGTCTTGGGGGGGGGGGTCAGTGATTATTGACATTGTTGCTAAATTGTGGAGTCCATCTAAGGTATGGCACCTACACATGGTTGGTTAGTGGTACCCACCCCCCCAGGAGCTAGGTCCACTGGGGGGGGGGGGGGTGGAAGTATGGTGAGGTTGTAACGTACTCCAGCCAGTTGGGGTGCGGCTGAGGACATGGACGATTTCAGTAAAATTGTGCCTTGTGGACACCCAAAGACCTCTTGTTTACATTGTTATAATTATAATGTTGAATGGTATTTTCATTGTTATGTTATTTATTCGGTGTTAATAAATTGGCTGCTGTTGCCGTATTAAAGCGCATGTTGCACAGTCTGTGTCTTTATCTTAGGGCAGGTTTTAGGACCAGGTTGACAAATCCATTAGTCATGTAATACTCCAAATATCGGTGTAACATTGGCATGGTCAGGAAGGTGGAATTCACCTTTAAGAGGAGCTACCAGTGATAGTATCTCATCCACCACACAAACCGCTCAGCGTCTGCTACACCCCTCTGCCAATCCCTCCATTGGCTGCCACTCAGTCACCGAATTAAATTCAAGATACTAACTATAACTTACAAAGCCATCCACAACTTGGCCCCTAGCTACATCTCTAACCTAGTCACAAAATACCAACCTAATCGTTCTCTTCGCTCCTCCCAAGACCTCCTGCTCTCAAACTCCCTTGTCACCTCATCCCATGCTCGCCTTCAGGACTTCTCCAGAGCCTCCCCCATCCTCTGGAATGCTCTACCCCAATCCGTCCGTTTTTCTCCTACTTTATCCACTTTCAGACGATCCCTGAAAACTCATCTCTTCAGAGAAGCCTATCTGGCCCCCACCTAACAACTGTACATTTATCTTCTCAATCAGCACATCACCCACAGTTATTACCTCTTGTATCTCTTGACCTCCCCTCTTAGATTGTAAGCTCTAAGGAGCAGGGCCCTCTGATTCCTACTGTATCAAATTGTATTGTACTTGTACTGTCTACCCTCAAGTTGTAAAGCGCTACGTAAACTGTTGGCGCTATATAAATACTGTATAATAATAATAATAATAATAGTATCCTAACCAGACAGCTTTACAGAGCTCTAACTTTTAAAGGCCAGTGTGGAGCAGCGGAGGGGTTTGGAGCATCTTCTAATGTCAGACTAATGCCCCGTACACACGGTCGATTTTTCCGAAAATGTGTGATAGGACCTTGTTGTCGGAAATTCCGACCGTGTGTAGGCTCCATCACACATTTTCCATAGGAATTTCCGACACAAAGTTTGAGAGCTTGCTATAAAATTTTCCGACAACAAAATCCATTGTCGGAAATTCCGATCGTGTGTACACAAATCCAACGCACAAAGTGCCACGCATGCTCAGAATAGATTAACCACTTCAATACCAGGCACTTAGACACCTTCCCGCCCAGACCAATTTTCACCTTTCAGCGCTGTCGCAATTTGAATGACAATTGCGCGGTCATGCTACACTGTACCCAAACAAATTTTTTATCATTTTGTTCCCACAAATAGAGCTTTCTTTTGGTGGTATTTGATCACCTCTGCAGTTTTTATTTTTTGCGCAACAAATAAAAAAAGACCGAAAATTTTGAAAAAAAACACGTTTTTCTTTGTTTCTGTTAAAACTTTTTGTAAATAAATACGTTTTCTTCTTCAATGACGGGCACTGATACGGCGGCACTGACGGGCACTGATACGGCGGCACTGACGGGCACTGATGATGGGCACTGATAGGCAGCACTGATGGGCACTGATAGGTGGCACTGATGGGCACTGATAGGTGGCACTGGTATGCGGCACTGATGGGCACTCATAGGTGGCACGGGTGGGCACTTATAGGCGGCACTGATGGGCACTCATAGGTGGCATTGATGGGCACTCGTAGGTGGCATTGATGGTTACTTATGGGTGGCACTGATAGTTGGCACAGATGGGCACGGATGGGCACTGATAGATGGGCACTGATGGGCACGGATGGGCACTGACAGGTGGCATGAATGGACACTGATGGGTGGCACTGATGGCATTGCTTATTTGCAGTGATGCCCCTAAGGGTGGCATTGCTGGGCATCACTGCAACATAATTGTGCCAATCAGTGCCCATTTGTGGGCACTGATTGGCACAGATTTGGCACACTGGGCACATGTGGATGGCCATGGGGTACATACCTGGCCATCCACGTTGCCCCTTCCCTGGTGGTCCTAGTGGCGATCCCTGGTGGTCCAGTGTGGTGATCTGCAGGGGGGCTGCGCTGATAAACAATCAGCGCAGACCCCCCCTGCCAGGAGAGCTGCCGATCGGCTCTCCTCTACTTGCGTCTGTCAGACGCGAGTGAGGAAGAGCCGATCAACGGCTCTTCCTATTGACAGCGTGATCAGCCGTGATTGGACACGGCTGATCACGTGGTAAAGAGCCTCCGCCGGAGGCTTTTTACCAAGATCAGTGTAGCGGTGTGTCAGACTGACACACCGCTCCACCGATCACCGCGATGTGCGCCCCCGGGGGCGCGCTGCGGCATGTTATCCTGCTGGACGTCATATGACGTCCAGTCAGGATAACAGAACCACTTCCCGGACGTCAATCCGCTATAGGGCGGGCGGGAAGTGGTTAAGAGACGAAAGCTATTGGCTACTGCCCCGTTTTAAGTCCTGACGTACGTGTTTTACGTCACCGCGTTCAGAACGATCGGATTTTCCGATAACATTTGTGTGACCTTGTGTATGCAAGACAAGTTTGAGCCAACATCCGTCGGAAAAAATCCATGGATTTTGTTGTCGGAATGTCCGATCAATGTCCGACCGTGTGTACAGGGCATAAGAGAGCCACCAACACTCCCGGATATTCCGCAGGATGAAGAGAACTTTGGAGTCCTTTATTGACAAGAGGAAAAATAAACTTCCAGGATAACAGGAACATAAATAAGTGCTTCTTTCAAACATTCTAATGCTGTGTTCAGGCTACAAAGTGTAACCTGGTAGGAGGGCCACTTTAGGGAACTAATAATGTCTCTGAAGCCAAGAGCATTCCAGCCTCCTATGCCACCCGCATAGGAGCCCGCCATTATGGTCCAATGGGCAGGCAGGTGACACACAAAGCTGAAATATGAATCTGTGGTGTCACCTGCATGGCCTGTGCAATGTGGCAGGGGTGTGTGAATCACAGAGATGGGCAACAAAACTAATAAAGGGTCTGAAGGATATTAGTTATGAAGAAAGTTTACAAGCACTGAACGGTTATTAAGGGGGTCCCCATGCCAAAAAAACACAAAAGAATGCACTGATGGGCACTGATGAGACTGCAGTGATGAGGCTGCACTGATAAACACTGATGAGACTGCACTGATGAGGCAGCACTGGTAAGCTGCACAGTGGGCACTGATGAGGCTGCACTAATGTGCGCTGATGAGGTTGCACTGATGATGCGGCACTGATGGGCATCGATGAGGCTGCACTGACTAGGTGGACTAAGTGGCTCTGATCGGTATTGATGAGGTTTCATTGATGTGCACTGATGAGGTTGTAGTGATGGGCACTGATGAGGCTGTACTAATGAGTCTGCACTGATGGACACTGATCAGGTTGCACTGATGAGGCGGCAGTGATGGACACTGATGAGGCTGCACTGTTGTGTGCTGATGAGGCTGCACTGATGGGCAATGATGAGGTGGCACTGATGGGCAATGATGAGGCTGTACTGAGGAGGTGGCACTGATGGGCACTGATGAGGCTGCAGCGATGGGAACTTACGAGACTGTATTATTGAGGCTGCACTGATTTACACTGATGATGCTGCACGATGAGGTGGCAATGATAAGCTGCACTGATGGGCACTGATGAGACTGCACTTATGTGCGCGGATGAGGCAGCACTGATGGGCACTGATGAAGCGGCACTGATGAGGTGGCACTGATGGGCACTGATAAGCTGCACTGATGAGGTGGCACTGATAGAAGTGTAACTGGAACCTTCAGGGCCCCTGGTGCCCATCAGTGACATCTATCAGTGCTCATCATTGCTGCCTATCAGTGCCCATCAGTGCCGCCTATCAGTGCTGCCTATCAGTGCCACCTATCAGTGCTCATCAATGCCGCCTATCAGTGCCAATTAGTGCAGCCTATCAGTGGTGCCTATCAGTGCCTCCTCAGCACCTCTTTAGCACTTGGAGTTAGGATAAGGGTTGGGGTTAGAGATTAATATCAGGGTTATGATTAAGGTTAGGACTAGGGGTAATATTGGGGTTAGTGCATCAGTGTAGCCTCATCAGTTTCTATCAGTGCAGCCTCATTAGTGCAGACTCATCAGTGCCGATAAATGCAGAATAATCAGCGCACATCAGTGTAGCCTCATCAGTATCCAGTGACGAAACTACCAGGGTTGCAGAGGTCACACATGCGACCGGGCCTTGGCATTCCAAAACTGTAAGGGTGCCCCAGCGGGCACTGAGCTGAGATCATCTATCTCATACAGCCCAGAGCCTGCACTGTCAGTTCCCCCTCCCTCCTCTCTCGCATGGATGGGACAGGAGAAAGCTGATCTGCTCCTTCTACTCCCGCCCCTCTCCTTCTGTGTGCACCTCAGGAAGTATGCAGCCCAGCAGCTGAATGATCAAATTCAGCTGCTTAGCTTCAAACTTCCTGCGGTGCACACAGGAGGAGAGGGGAGGTAGGAAAAGGAGCAGATCGTCTCTCTCCTCTCCCATCCATGCGAGAGAGGAGGAACTAAATGTGCAGGCTCTGGGCTGTATGAGACAGACACTCTCAGCTCAATGCCCGCTGGGGCCCTCCTACAGTAGTGGAATGCTAGAGCCCAGTCGCATGTGTGACCTTTTGACCCTGGTAGTTCCGTCGCTGGGCACTGATAAGCTGCACTGATGAGGCTGCACTGATGTGCGCTGATGAAGCTGCAGTCATGGGCACTGATGAACCTGCACTAATGAGGTGGCACTGATGCACTAACCCCAATATTACCTCTAATCCTAACCTTAATGGTAACCCTTATATTAATCCCTAGCCCCAACCCTTATCCTAACCCTAATATTAACCCCTAAACCTAATCTTAACCCTGATATTGACCCCTAACCCCAACCCTTATCCTTACCCCCAACATTATCCCCTAACCCTAATCCTAACCCATAATCCTAATTCTAACCTGTAAGCCTAATATTAACCCCTAACCCCAACCTTAACCCCCAACCCTAATATTCACCCTAAACCCCAACCCTAATATTAACCCTTAACCCCTCACCCTAATGCTAATTCCAACCCCTAATTCTAACCTGTAACCTAACAAAAAGAACCAACTAAATAATAAATCCATAAAATAGTTAAAAAAAAGAATAAATAAATAAAGGAACCCTTATACCTAACCCTAAACCCTAGTCCTAACCCTACCCCATAACTATAATACTAACCCCTAATCCTAACACTAATTCCAACCTTAACTCAACAAAAAAAAACCCGAAATAATAAATACATAAAATAGATAAAAATAAATAATGATAATAATAAAATAAAAATAAATAAATAAAACAAATTAACCCTTGACCCTAACCCATAACCCTAATACAAAGTATGTTATTCCAGCTTGAGCACCAGAAAAGGCTCAGGAATCGTCTGAACAGTCCTTTATTTTGTTTCTCACAAAAACAACAAGGTAGGGAAGTACCTTAAGGACCATGCAGCTTAAGATAAGGGAACTTTAACTCTTTTGGCTCTGGTGCTGTGATGGGAATTTTTTACCCAGTTTTTTGTATTACCATTTGTAATTATGTATTAAAGTTCCCTTATCTTAAGCTGCATGGTCCTTAGTAATCTCTTTTAGGTGAGGTACTTCCCCACCTTGTCCTTTATGTGATTCATTTCTTGATTACCTGGATCACACGCTGTGCTTGCTCGTATATTGAACTTTTCAGCATTTATACCCTAGTGAGTTACTGGAAATCTTTTTTTTTTTGCTTTATTTTGTTTCCCCTGGTTTTCTGCTCATTTTGTGCACTGCTTGGCATTCCTCGCCCTCTCTGTTTCCTTTATCTCCTTCTTCTTCATCTCCTCCCCTTGTTTCCTCAGTTTTTTCATCCTCTTCTCTTCTATCTTCTTTCTGATTTCTGCTCTCTTACTGACTTCAGCTAAGTACTTCTCGGTTTTCTTCTTCAGGTACTTCTCCTCTTTCATCCACTCCTTCTCTTTTTTCTTTTCCTCAATTCTCTGTATCTTATACTTGTTCGGCATATGTTTCATTCCCTTCATCTCTTTCTTCATTTCACACTGTAGGTCTACGGTCTCGTGGATACATTTCACCAACTCTTTTTGCTTCTCGCTCCCTGCTTCCTGACATTTGGGTAGGCCCGACCACTTTATCAGATATTTTACCTCCTTCTGTTTTTCCTTATCCTCCTTTCTCTTTCTCTCCTCCTCTTTCTTTCTCTCCTTCTCCTTCTGCTGGTCCTCCTCTGCCTTCCTCAGGCTTGCCTCCATCTCCTCCTTCTTTATTTTATTTGCCAGTGCTAATACATCACTGAGGGTTCTTGCACTCTGTTGTTTCTCCTCGTGCTCATGCCATTTCCTTATGTTCTCCCACTTTTCCTTCTCCATTCCCTTCTTCTCATCTTCTTCTGTCTACATGGTGACAAAAGATATATAAATAAATAAGACATTAGGTTGATGTTAAGGGTTTAAAGTGTAACAAAATTAAAGACCCTCATATATTTCGGTAGAGTTAGGAAAAGGTTACATATTTTACAAGGATTTTATTGTCCTGCATGGGGAGGTTTCCCCCACTACCTGTTCGTTCAGTAGGTGATGAAGTGAGTGGACGCCTCCTGTTGTTCCTTAACTATCTGACAACGTCACCAGGTCACCCCCTGTCCAGTCTATCGTCAGGTTCACAATAATAATTAATTAAGTTAAAGCAGTTTGTGGTTTGATGCCAACTCTGCTCAACTCCTTCCTCATTCATTCTCAAGAGCAGCAAAGTTTATCCAAGCCCACGCCTGGCTAAGCGTTCATATGTTGTGGCTACACAATAAGGGACAGGACCAGAAGCTCTTGGGAGTTAATGGCCAACCCAAAAAGGTTTCCTCTGAAAACAGTGTTCTTTGGGAAGGTGTATTAGAACATTTATTAATCTGCATCAAACTGATTATGAATATAAATATTAGAGGGCCACCGGAACTGCAGACGTGACCTGACCGCCTTCAGGCATTTTCATCCTTGGTTAGATTTCTAAATCTGAACGGTCTTGTCATGTTTACATTACTATGCAATATGTGTGTGTGTGTGTGTGTGTGTGTGGGGGGGGGGGAGTTCATTGCATAGGTACATTTAAAAGAAGCCTGGAGTTTGACTTCAACCCTCATGAACATTTTAAAATTTGGGATTTCTTCTGTCTCGATGACAGTGGTCACCAGGACTAATGAAGGGGTGGATCTCCCAGGCTGTGATAAAAAACTTGTCAGATGATCTAACCCTTACCCACTCTATCCAACAAAAAAAATTGTGTTGCCCATTACTTGGCTGATTAAGCTGAAATGGAAATAGTCCAGGGAATTGCTGCAACTGCGTATGTGAGGTCAGAAAGGAATCTGTCTCTCTTCATGAGACAAACCCCCCCTCCCTTCACTTTCTTGCCTTCCTCTGGATCAAAAAGTCCAGTGGCGGAACTATCAGGGTCACAACAGTCGCCCCCGCGACTGGGCCCTGCTGGTCCGCCACTGTGGGGGGGCCCCAGGACAGCCAAATAGTGCTTTGATGGTTTGGACAGACTCGGGGGGCGGGATGGCTGCTTGGTGACGTTTCAAGAAGGATAGGTCAGCACACACCAATCCTGCAGAATGTCTGCAGAGTCGCACTCCGGCTGGCCTGGACGGTTCAACTCCCCATCAACTCTCCATCAGCTGGAGCCTGTCCCCCTGCCAAGCTAATGTCTCCATTGCCGGTGCCATTTTGTTGAAGTTTACCCATATACAAAGAGTGGAGTTGGTCATGGTTGGAACGGTGCCCAAAACCCACAACTATGGGACAAATGTTATTTGTGAATGAGATAAACTACACTGAACGGGCGGGTGATATGAAGAGGGGGAGTGGGAGAGTCGGGAGGAGAAGAGAAGAGGATCAAAGATCAAAGCCAAGGTCTTCCTGAGCCTGTTCTGCACCCGAGCAATGGAGGAGGTGAGGTCAGTTTGACAGCTCTAGCCAGGCCACTCAGAGTCTATGGGGGGGTCACTGTGGTCACCTGAGTCCCCCCTCCACATCTTACTCTTTACATCAAAGTCTGAAAGATTCCCCCCAGTGCAAGGGAGAACTCTGCGGACCCTGATGTAAAGGGCAACTCTGATGTAAAGAGGAATGCTGCAGACCATGATGCAAAGGGGAACGCTGTAGACTCTGATGTAACGAGAGGGGCCACCTTACATCAGAGTTTCCCTTTACACTTGAGTTTGCAGCATTCCCCCTTACATCATGGTCCGCAGCATGCCCTTTACATCAGAGTTCCCCTTTACATCAGGGCCTGCAGAGTTCTACCTTATACTGTAAGGGGGAACCCTGCGGACTCTGGTGTAAGAGGGGAACTCTGATATAAAGGGGAACGCTGCAGACCATGATGTAAGGGGGACCATGGTCACCAGAGCCCCGCTTACATCAGAGTCTACAGCGTTCCCCTTTACATCATGGTCCGCCACATTTCCCTTTACCTCAGAGTTCGACTTTACATCAGGATCCACAGAGCTCTCCTCTTCATCAAGGTACACTGTAAGGGGGAACCCTGCGGACTCTCATGGAAGGGAGAACTTTGTGGATTGTGATGTAAAGGGGAATTATGGAATCTGATGTAAAGGTGAACTCTGCAGACCCTGATCTAAAGGGGAACTCTGACGTAAAAGGGAACTCTGCAGATCCTGATGTAAAGGGGAACTCTGACGTAAAGGAAAATGCTACAGACCCTGATGTAAGGGAGAGCTCTGATGTAAAGGGGAATGCTGCAGTGTAGACTGTGATATAAAGGGGAACGCTATGGACTGTGATGTAAGGGTGGGGGTGTTGGGGGCCCTTCATGGTTTCTTGTATCAGGGCCCTGAAGGTTCTAGTTACGCCTCTGAAAACATCCACTGTTGTTAAATAGATTGAACCTGATAGATGGGTGTTCTATTCAGCTGCATAAACTGTGAATCTATGTAATAAGTATAAAGGTCACTTACCTTGTGGCGGCTAGGCAGATCCTTGCTATGCACTATCCGAGTGGGATAAACACTGAAATGTTTTGCGCCTGTAGTGAACTGTGCTTCCTCATCTTCTTTAATGCTGTCAGAAAAATAAAATAGATTATTTTCTAAAGCTTTTTTTATATATTATCTAAACCTGGGCTGCTGGGCGAGGCCATCAAGGTGACCCTTTAATAATATCCACCAATGTATTCAGCCCCATTTTTTTTTTAATTAACAATTACTGTCTGGCTCAAGAATACCCGTCACTTCTGGATATGGAGGAGCACGAGTACTGGCTGTGGAGGAACAAGAAGCAGTGAGGGAGTACAGGTACAGAGGGCTTCTGGGGCTCAGGGATGCTACTCTTCATGCAAGACAAGAGCATAGGAAAATTGTGAAGGAAACCTATTCATATGACCTATCAAAGTCACATTACTGGTTCTATCAGGGAAAACATCACGGCGCATCGCAGGCTCCACAATGACCAACATTTTATGAATGAGCTGTTAAATGTGGATATCTTTTCCTATGAAAAAGCAGCCTCAAAGACATAGCCCCCCTCCCCAAAGTCCTATCTTATCCAAATTGAAGTTCTAACTTACGTTTGCAGCGTTGATATGAGGCGAGGCATTCCGGTTCTGTACATGCTCTTGTGATTTCTGAAATTCTCCCAAGCTTTCTCAGCAAGCATCCTGTTGACAAAGTAAACAGAGAAAAGTCAGATCTTGGTTCTATTTAACCTTTAAAATAACATTCATACCTTATTGTTTAACACAGGAACTTTTTTTTTTGCATTTGTAAAAAAGCATTGCATACAATAAATAGCACAGTGCAATAGATTTTAAAGGGAAATATAATGGTTATGAGTTTATTTTGTTTTAAATGTTATACTTTTTTAAACTGAATTTTTTTTACTATTTATAAAATCTTTGCATTTGTCCTATGATACAGAACTTTCAGAGCTCTATGGCTTTTCTAATAAGAGAACTCAGCAGGAGCTGATTACGTTCAGACTCTCTCTCTCTCTGACTTAAACTTTGCATCTAAACAGAGCAGGTAGGAAAGGGGGTGGGGTCACTGCTCTGACTCTTTCAATTATATGTGCCTGAGCTAAGGGCAGATGGATTCCAGGAAGTAAATGCAACATGAATCCTCTGCCCTTACTCAAGATGGCCACAGCAAAACATGATAGGGGGTGTATTTCAAAATGATTTCTCAGCAAAATAAAGCATGGAGACAGAGATGGAGGGATGCGTTTACTTTGAATATTAAAAATGAATTAAATAGTGTGGTTGATTTGTGGTGCTCAGATGCAGTGTAGTTCCGATTTAAGTAAGAAAAATTGGCACACCATTATACAATCCCTTTAAAGTTCCATAAAAATAATTTTTTGCCTATAAGACCCCAGTGCTGCAGGCATAGTGCCTGCTTGTTCCAAAGGTGCCCCAGTTCCGTTATAAAACAACAGCTGATCTCAGCGGTGCCTGTGGGTCTCAGCAGCTTTGCACTAAGCCAGGAGTTTAAATGATCAGCATCTGGGCTTCCAATCATTCTACCACCTGAAAATTTCCCATTGAAAAATTTACCCTCACCTCCTGATCCTGGGATGGCTTAAAAATATTGGATTTCCCTTTCATTTCTGTACCAGGGACTAGATATGTGCACTGCCGAAAAATGTGTTCGTTTTACTTTCATTTGTTTTTTTTGTTTTTCGGGTCATTTGTTATGATCACAATTCGTAAATTCGTAAATTCCAATATTCGTAAATTTGTAAATTTGAAAATTCGTAAATTTGTAAATCTAAAAATTCGAAAATTTGAAAATCTGAAAATAAGAAAGAAAATCCAAAAACTCAAAAGAACGAAAATCTGAAAATTCTAAATATAAACTAACTATCTAACTAATAATAACTATCTATTAAATTATAGGTATTGGAATTTCCTTTCAAATTTGGCTGATAGTGAACATAACGAATAAAAATTTATCCGGAGTTTAAGAATTATCCAAAAGAACGAATGCCGCATCTAAACAAATGGAACGGAACAAATTAATAATAAATAATAATAAAAGTTTTTTATCATTATTATTATTGTTATTTATTATTATTAATTTGTTACGTTCCATTTGTTTAGATGCGGCATTCGTTATTTCTGATATTTCGTGATTTCGGATAAATTTGTATTCGTTACGTTCACTAACAGACAGATTTGAAAGGAAATTCCAATACCTATAATTTAATAGTTATTACTTCGAATTTTCTGGTTTTCGGATTTTCGAATTTCGAATTTACGAGTTTTCGAATATTCAAATCTACAAATATTCTGAAAAATTTGTTAAACGGGCTTCAGTTAATTCGGATGTTTCCGAATTTCCGAATTTGTTGAAATTCGTTAAAAAACTAAAAAAAGAAAAAAAAAAAAAAAAAAAAAAAAACTAATTCGGAATGAAACGAATTGCACATGTCTACCAGAGACAGAGTACAGCAGGACAGCTAGAGCGGGCAAATCTTTCCAGTGAGGACACAGACTGCAATAGAAGAGGTTCTAACTCTTTTACATAAATAGAAGTTTGGGCTTTTCATACTAACTAAGACTTGTTTACAAGGAAGAATGTGTACTTACCTCCTCTCCTCGGATTCCCATATCTCTTGTCTCCTTGCCCTGCATCTCCTTATCGATTCTTCCTTCTCCTCAGCTTCCCTTTCAATACAATACAATACATATTTAAAGAGAAATATAATGCTTATGGGTTCATTTTATTTTATATGTTTTTTTTTTTTTAATGGCATTTTTTTTTTTACTATTAAAGCCGGCCATAGACTGATTGAAACTTGACCGGTTCAGCAGGAACAAGCTGAATTTTGATCCATGTATGGGCAGGCTGGTTGTACTGAAGTCAATCCCTCGATCGACTTCAGTACAACCAGCCTGTCAGATTTTTTTCATGCGATCACTGCCAGTGGCTATAGCCGCAAGCAGTGATCATTGTATTCTGACGGCTGTCAGAATACAATAGAATGTGTTGATACACTGAATGTGTTGATGGGGGAATCAACCAGTTTTATTTCCATCGTCGGTGCAGCTACAGGCATCATTCAGATATCTTCTTTTAGCGTCGGTGATTCCCTACACCATAGGAACGATCATAGCGGCTGTTCAGCTACTTGATTGTTCTTACAGGTGCCGGGAGGGGACTCCCCCCCCCCCCCCACCGCCCACTGTCCTTCCCTCGTCCCCCCCACTTCCCACCACCCCTGCGATCGGTGAGCCGGAGAAGGGATCCGCTGGAGCCGGATGTTGACTACAGAGATTTCCGCCACGCCAGACGGTCCCCAGGGTCTCTATAGTCGTTCGGAGGTCGGCACGATGTTATGATGTCACGCCCGGCCTCTGCATTTGAAAAAATGCCACCTCCTCAGCTAGGAACTGAGATCTTTTTTTATTTATTTATTTTTTTTAATTTCAGGCTTCCCAGCCTAGAGGTGAGATGTGAGGACTTATTGACCCCAGATCTCACTGTAAAGAGGACCGATCGTGCCATATTCCTATTACAAGGGATGTTTACATTCCTTGTAATAGGAATAAAAGTGATCAAAAAAAAAAAAAAAGTAGAAAGAAAGCATCAAACTAGAAAAATTAAAGTAAAAAAAAAAGAAAAGATTTTAAAGCGAACGCATACGTAAGTCACACCCTCATATGTAAAGGGCGTTAAAACCACACATGTGAGGTATTTCCACGACTGTTGAAGCGAGAGCAATAATTCTAGCTCTAGACCTCCTCTGTAATTCAAAACATGTAAGCTGTAAATAATTTTAAAACGTCGCCTATGGGCATTTTCAAGTACAAAAGTTTGGCGCCATTCCACGAGCGTGTGCAATTTTGAAGCCTGGCATGTTAGGTATCTATTTACTCGGCGTAAGATCATCTTTCACATTATACAAAAACATTGGGCTAACTTTACTGTTTTTTTTTTTTTTTGTTTGTTTTTTTTTTAATGCTTAAAACTGTTTTTTTTTCCAAAAAAAATATTAAAAAAATTGCTGCACAAATACCGTGCGAGATAAAAAGTTGCAACGACCGCCACTTTATTCTCTAGGGTCTCTGCTAAAAAAACACATATAATGTTTGGGGGTTCTGTGTAATTTTCTAGCAAAAAAAAATATGCTTTTTATATGTAGGAGAGAAATGTCAGAATTGGCTTGAATAGCAAGTGGTTAACCACAAAATGAGTAAATGTATGGCCTGCTTTATATCAAATCTTTGTATTTCAAATACTCAAACACTTAAAAAAGGGTTAAGGACGGAAAACATCTAAACCATTATATAATCCCTTTAAAGTTCCATACAAATAGTCTTTTTTATCTCTTGAGTCCCCTCTTTTCAGAGGTGACACTAACCACAAAAAAAAAACTTGCAGAGGTTCTAACTCTTTCATATAAATTGAAGTATAGGTTTTTACATACAATATAAGGTATGTTTAAGAAGAAAGTGTACTTACTGCCTCTCCTTGGCTTCCCTTTCTTCCTCTTCATGCTGCTTGGTAATTCGTTCCTCTTCCCTCTCTTCTCTTTCATACATTTGTCCTTTTATTACCTTAGAAGTCATCCTGTTGACAAAGAAAGAAAATAGAAGTAAGATCTTGGTTCTATCCTAACCTTTAAAACCTCTTTCAAAACTTTTTTGTTTACTACAGGAACTTTTTTTGCATTTTTTACAAATGCAAAAAAAGTTCCTGTAGTAAACAAAAAAAGGTTTAAAAGCGATTGGATACAATACAAGCATTACATACAATAAGAAGTACAAAATAATACACATTTAAAGGGAAATATAATAGTTATGGATTTATTTCATTTTAAATGTTATCATTTTTTTAACTGATTTTCTTTTACTATTTATATAAAATCTTTGCATTTTAACCACTTCAGCCCCGGAAGGATTTACCCCCTTCCTGACCAGAGCACTTTTTGCGATTCGGCACTGCGGTCGTGCGAAGTTGCACCCAAACAAAATTGACGTCCTTTTTTCCCCACAAATAGGACTTTCTTTTGGTGGTATTTGATCAGCTCTGTGTTTTTTATTTTTTCGCTATAAACAAAAAAAGAGCGACAATTTAAAAAAAAAGCAATATTTTTAACTTTTTGTTATAATAAATATCCCCCAGAAATATATAAAAAAAACTATTTTTTTCCTCAGTTTAGGCCGATATGTATTCTTCTACATATTTTTGGTAAAAAATGGCAATAATAGCTTCTACAAAATAAGGGATAGTTTTATGGCATTTTTATTATTATTTTTTTTTATTCGTAATGGTGGCGATCTGCGATTTTTATCATGACTGCGACATTATGGCGGACACATCGGACACTTTTGACACTATTTTGGGACCATTGTCATTTATACAGTTATCAGTGCTATAAAAATGCACTGATTACTGTGTAAATGACACTGGCAGGGAAGGGGTTAAACACTAGGGGGCGATCAAGGGGTTAAGTGTGTCCTAGGGAGTGATTCTAACTGTGGGGGGGATGGGCTACTGCTCACATGACAGTGATCACTGCTCCCGATGACAGGGAGCAGTGATCTCTGTAATGTCACTAGGCAGAACGGGGAAATGCCTTGTTTACATAGGCATCTCCCTGTTCTTCTGCTCTGTGACACGACCGCGGGGACCTGGCGGACATTGAGTCCGCGGGGACCCGGTGGACATTAAGTCCGCGGGACCCGCGGTCATGGAGCACGCGGCGGGCGCGTGCCCACAATGCCGCTTCTTAAAGGGGTCGTACCTGTACGCCCTTTTGCCCACCCATGCCATTCTGCCAACGTATATCGGCGTGCGGCGGTCGTGAAGGGGTTAAATAAACTCCTAAAACGGGTTCTCCCATGATAGAGAACTCACAGGGCTCTATGGGTTTTCTAATGAGAGCGCTCAGCAGGAACTGATTACTTTCAGACTCTCACTCTCTGACCCAAACTTCGTATGGCCTATCTCATCAGAGCAGGTATAAAGGGGGCGGAGTCACTGCTCTAACTCTTTCACTTATGTAACCTTGGGCATCTGCAAACAACAGGCTTATTTCTGCAAGGAGATACAAAAGTTTGGAAATCATTTTAAAGAGCTCCAGCGCTCCATCTGCTGGCTGGAATTAATTTTTTTTTTTTTGATGGAATATTTCCTATTTACCCGAGTTACAAGTTTTAGTACAAGCCATTATATATTCCCTTTAAACTTTCATAAAAATACTTTGTCCTCTTGTGTCCCCAGTGCTGCAGGTATTGTTTGCCCCAGAGCTGCCCCAGTGCCGTTATAAAACAACAGCTGGTTTTAGTGGTGCCTGTAGGTCCCAGCAGCTTTAGCGCTAAGCCAGGAGCCTATACAATCAGCTCCTGGACTTCCAAATGTACTACCACCTTAGGCAGGTGTATCCAGAACAGATTTGGCCATTGAAAGATTTCCTATCATCTCCTGATCTGAGACAACTCAAAGTTTTGGATTTCCCATCACTTTCTGTAGCAGAGACAGGGGTCACCAGGACAGCTAGAGAGGGTGAATCTTTCCAGTGGGGACACAGACTGTAAAAAAAAAAAAAATAGCAGGGGTTCTAACTCTTTCCCATAAATAGAAGTTTGGCCTTTCCATACAATCTAAGACTTGTATACAAGGAAAAATGTGTACTTACCACTATTCGTTAATTCTCCTTACCCTGTCTTCAGTTTCTTGCTCTTGCAGTGTGCAACAGACATGACGACCAGACGCAATCACGTTGTCCTCCTCACTGCTGTAAGAGAAATTTAAAAAAATAATAATTTTCAGGTTTTAGTCATTGGAAGCAAAGAAAGACAATTTGGCCTCATACACAGGGGTATTCTCATGAACCAATACAGCCGGGTACAGCCATTCTCTTGTATGGCCGGCTGTATGCACCACCTGTGGCTCCCCAGGCACAGGAAAGCTCCAGGAATTTTACACCCGGGGACTTATGAGCTACTAAACATCCGTGTGTGTATGAGGCCTTAATGAGCCTGGGCTAGGTGCACGTTTAATAATATCCGGCAATTCATTTATCACCAATTCTCTTTTATCATTTACCCACCTGGCTCAAAAGATTTGTAATTATACACTATATTACCAAAAGTATTGGGACACCCGCCTTTACACACATATGAACTTTAATGGCATCCCAGTCTTAGTCCGTAGGGTTCAATATTGAGTTGGCCCACCCTTTGCAGCTATAACAGCTTCAACTCTTCTGGGAAGGCTGTCCACAAGGTTTAGGAGTGTGTCTATGGGAATGTTTGACCATTCTTTCGGAAGTGTATTTGTGAGGTTAGGCACTGATGTTGGAGGAGAAGGCCTGGCTCACAGTCTGCACTCCACTCCATTCATCCCATCAGGTTGAGGTCAGGACTCTGTGCAGGCCAGTCAAGTTCCTACACCCCAAACTCGCTCATCCATGTCTTTATTGACCTTGCTTTGTGCACTGGTCCAAATCATTTGGTGCAGGGGGGATTATGGTGTGGGGTTGTTTTTCAGGGGTTGGGCTTGGCCCCTTAGTTTCATTGAAGGGAACTCTTAAGGTGTCAGGGATGGCCCATTCCTGTTCCAACATAACTGCACACCAATGCAGTGCAGAGGGGCGGAGGGGATTCTGTGCGGCCGCTGGGAGAGTAGTGCTGTCACTTGTAAATATGGAAGCAGCGCTTTTGTATTTACAAGTGACAGTAGTAAGCGAGGAGAAAGGTCAGCAGCTCTGGAGGAGGCGGAACTTTCTAGCTGACGAAAAACTTTGCTGGTACCCCACCAGCTCTCTCACCTCTCACAAATGCCCCCCCAGCGCCCTTCTCTCACAAATGCCCCCCACCCCAGCTCTCACCAGTCCCCCCCACCTCCCTTCTCTCACAAATGCCCCCCCCCCAGCTCTCACCAGTCCCCCCCACCTCCCTTCTCTCACAAATGCCCCCCCCAGCTCTCGCCAGTCCCCCCCACCTCCCTTCTCTCACAAATGCCCCCCCCCAGCTCTCACCAGTCCCCCCCAGCTCCCTTCTCTCACAAATGCCCCCCCCAGCTCTCACCAGTCCCCCCCAGCTCCCTTCTCTCACAAATGCCCACCCCAGCTCTCACCAGTCCCCCCCAGCTCCCTTCTCTCACAAATGCCCCCCCCCAGCTCTCACCAGTCCCCCCAGCTCCCTCCTCTCACAAATGCCCCCCACCCCAGCTCTCACCAGTCCCCACCAGCTCCCTTCTCTCACAAATGCCCCCCCCCAGCTCTCACCAGTCCCCCCCAGCTCCCTTCTCTCACAAATGCCCCCCCCAGCTCTCACCAGTCCCCCCCCCCAGCTCCCTTCTCTCACAAATGCCCCCCCCCCAGACCTAACCAGTCCCCCCGCAGCTCCCCCCCTCTCAAAAATGCCCCCACCCAGCTCTCACCAGTCCCTCCCCCCAGCTCCCTCCTCTCACAAATACATCATATTCCTGTGCTTTTTTTTAACACAGTGCCGATGACAACTCCGACTATTAGGGCTGTAGCACGGAGCCAAGGAGGGGTTTAGCAGCACTTCACTCGGCTCCCGGGTACACACCAGCTGGCGCACAGAAGCCTCTAGTTCTTTGTGACAAGCTAAAATGTACACAGCTGAAAGTTCCCTTACCAAGGGAGCCACGCCGCAGAGGAGTAGAAAGTCGTAACCAAAGGCAGGGAGGTGGAGTTGTGAGGTAGTCTGAAAATGATGTCATGGGTTGTTAGGATGCCGGCAGCCCTAGCAACCCATGACTGCATTGGGGGGGGGGAGGGGGCGCAGAGGTCTTCTGCAAGGAATCCTCACTTGGTGCTGTTTGCGGGAGCACATATTACACCCATTCAGAATACTATACTGTGGAGCTCAGTGCTGGAACTCCAGCCCAGATCTGTGGGACCCCGGGGCTGACTTCAAATCGTGGGACGGTCCCGCGTAATCCAGGATGGTTGTAAGGTATAGGAAAGAAGAAAGAAATGGCTGCACATCCAGAACTCCCGATTGCCTTTTATTGTTCACAGGGATAACACCAAATACACCAAACAAATGGTCACGTAGACGCGTTTCACACATACATCTTGTGCTTAATCATTGTTAATGAGACACCTTTTTTAGGCCATAAGTTGCGACTGAACCAGCTGATATTAAAGCGGAGCTCCATCTGAAAAAAAAAAAAATACTGTAGCTGCTGACTTTTAATAGAAGGACACTTGACTGTGCAGAAATCCCGCAATGTCGGCACCCCAAGCTGATTCGTCCATCGACTTCGGGTGCAGGCGCCAGCATTGCAAGTAAGGGAAACCGGCAATGAAGACTTCAGGCTTCACAGCCGGTTTCCTATTGTGCATGCGCAAGTCTTGATGTGCTTTCTGAATGGCCCAGCTATCTTCTGGGACCCACACAGGTCCCAGAAGGCAGCAGGGGGAAGGAGGAGGGGCCGGATATGTCGGTGATCCTACCCGGAAGTGGGAGCGGGTACCTGTCAAAAACAAGTACCCGCTCCCCCCCCCAAAAAAAGTGCCAAATATGGCAGTGGAGGGGGGGAGGCTGTAAACTCTTTTGGGTGGAACGCCTCTTTAATTTGCACTGACAATGGACAGGATTGCTTTTTAATTACTTATAGATTTCAGCTGGTGTCTTGGCTTTTCATGCCTTTTTACACCTCCTTTAGTTCGTGTGTTCAATACTTTTTTCCTGTGTCATTCCACTTTCTATTGTTTTTGTGTCATTGACACGAAGTACAACAGAGAGCCTGTTAGAAAGCATCCCCTCCACGCCCCATTAGAGACTACAAAGGAGTATAATGGGACCTGGAGGGGACCTCTTTGTAACAGAGTGTACAGTGAACACCTTCATTCACTCTAGTCCTCACTGGACCCCCTCCTTTTGCCATGACTCTCACCTCTGTACATTAAACACTCCTGACCCCTGCACCCTGTAAATTACATACTCCTAAACCCCTGCACCCTGTCCATTACATACTCCTGACCCCTGCACCCTGTCCATTACACACTCCTAACTCCTGCACCTTGTACATTACTAACTCCTGACCCCTGCACCCTGTACATTACATACTCCTGACCCCTGCACACTGTACATTACATAATCCTGACCCCTGCACACTGTACATTACATAATCCTGACCCTTGAACCCTGTACAATACACACTCCTGACACCTGCACCCTGTACATTACACACTCCTGACCCCTGCACCCTGTACATTACACAACCCTGACCCCTGCACCCTGTACATTACATACTCCTGACCCCTGCACATTACCCACTCCTGACCCCTAGACCCTGTACAGTATATACTCCTCACCCCTGCACCCTGTACATTACACACTTCTGACCCCTGCACCCTGTACATTACATACTCCTGACCCTTGCACCCTGTAAATGACATACTCCTGACCCCTGCACCCTGTACATTACATACTTCTGACCCAAGCACAGTCTGGGAAGAAATCCAGCGATCTGTACATTATCCTCCGATCCCCCCCCTCCCCCCGATCACTCACCGCCCACCCCCCCACGATCACTCACCGCTCACCTCCCCACGATCACTCACCGCTCACCTCCCCATTAATCACCGCTCACATCCCCTCCCCCCAATCACTCACCGCTCACACCCCCTCCCCCGATCACTCACCGCTCACACCCCCCACGATCACCCACCGCTCACCCCCCCATTAATCACCGCTCACACCCTCTCCCCCCGATCACCCACCGCTCACCCCCCATTAATCACCACTCACACCCCCTCCCCCCGATCACTCACCGCTCACCTTCTTGGCTCTCTTCTCCATCTGCATACACCGCACACATCTCCATGGAGACCGACATCAACACTCACCACAGCAAATGGGGGGGCGGAGCTTCCTCCACAGCAAACACTGGGCCTGGTGTCGGGGGCATACCTCAACCAACATCATAGATGTCAATACAATATATTTATTTATATACGCTCACTTTATTGCTAAAATTACTCGGAAATTCAAGACGTAGCTGGGTGTAGTAGGATATCCGCTGCCACCTCCTGACTGCAGGTGTTCTGTCAGATTAGCAAACCTTGTAGCGGTGGAACCCATGCGTAGCTGAGGGAAGATCAATTCCGTTCGCTGATCTGACGAGTTCACTAATCTGACCTGAACCTGTGCCTTCCTCATGGCCTGAGCCTAAACCCCCAGTGTACATGGGGCCTAATAGTAATTCTAACCACAACAATCCCCATTGAATGAATAAGCACTCCATGACATTGTGTGTGGTGGAGGCTGCCACTGCTGATCCATCCCTGAAAATGCCATTTTCCTTGCAGTCTCTGGCTTCATCAGAGTGACCACAGAACTACTTTACTGTTGTCGTGTTACTTTGATCTGCAGCCATTGCAATTGCATTGAAGCCAGGCAACCAGCACTTTCAGATGTAAGATTTAGCAATCCATTCTTCCTTTATATGTTTGTTCCTCATGCCTATTTTAACCCTCAAAATTCAGCACCACAACCAAGTGCATTGCATGTGATTGCAGCACAGCCCCAGACATGCAGACGTGACATACTGATTTTAGATTACCACGACATTTGTACAGTCCTGATTGGCTCCATGCCCTTTTTTAGGTGGTCGGTTGGGGGATGGGGCAGAAAAAACAAGGCTCAACCACCCGATTTTACCACCATTCCTGTGAAATGAGCCGTATGGGTAAGGAACTAATTTCCCCCATTGGAGTGAGCAGGGTGTGCAGCATGATATATAGTAAGCTCCTGGGACGGTTACCCTGCTGGTGTATGGAGAAGTTGTTACATTGTAGAAATCTTTCCCATCCAATCACTGCCAGATGCATACCTGTCGTGCAAAAAAAAAAAAAAAAATGAAGTAAAGTAGATCTGTAGTTGTATGTGGGATCCCCTCTGGTGCCGCATTACATCGACTAAATGTCCCCTCTGGCTCCCCTAAAGCTGACATACAGCCTACAATCTGATTGTACAATCTCCTTTAGGAGATCCTGGAAAAACAATGCCAGCATTGTAGTACAAGGGCCTGCCTGATCTGATTGGATAGATTAAGTAGAACCTCTTATTGATTTTTATCATGACTGCGACACTATGGCGGACACATCGGACACTTTTGACACATTTTTGGGACCATTGCCATTTATACAGCGATCAGTGCTATAAAAATGCACTGATTACTGTGTAAATGTCACTGGCAAGGAAGAGGTTAACACTAGGGGGCAATCAAGGGGTTAACTGTGCCCTCATATGTGTTCTAACTGAAGGGGGGAGGGGACTGTGTAGGGGAGATGACAGATCGCTGTTCATACTCTGTATGAACAGACGATCTGCTTCTTCTCCCCTCAGAGAACCGGAAACTGTGTGTTCACACACACAGATCCCGGTTCTCGGTGTGTAACCAGTCATCGCGGGAGCCCGGCAGTGATCGCGACCGCCGAGCACTCGCATTGGCTCCGGGGGTGCCCCTAGTGGCCACAGGGCGAAGCAACATTACATACAGTCGTTTCGCCCAGCCATACCATTCTGCCGCAGTAAAAGTGTGGCGACTGGTCGGCAAGTGGTTAAAATATACATTTAGGGGTTGATTTACTAAAACTAAAGAGTGAAAAATCTGGTGCAGCTCTGCATAGAAACCAATCAGCTTCTTCAATTAGGCTTTGACAAAACCTGGAAGCTGATTGGTTACTATGCAGAGCTGCACCAGATTTTGCACTCTCCCGTTTTAGTAAATCTCCCCCTATAGTTTCTGTAGCAAAGTCCCGGGGCCCTGAAGCCCAATGGTGACCTCCAGAGTTAAGGAAAGCTGACATCCTTCAGTGTAGAGTGGGCTACAGAGCATGGTGGATGTAATGCAAGATAAAATGGTGAGCGCCAGACCTTTTTTTGAATGCAAAGAGATTTATTGTCTCTTAAACAGAACTGTGGGAGAGAGGATTAGGGCCAGGACACCCTTAGGTAGATGCAATGTTAATTGTCAGACTCCAAGACTTCTATAGGTAGACAGCTATACAGGTGAAGGCTTCCAGCCGGACACCACTTCTGTATAGGTAGGACCGCTGCCTCCTATGGTAACAATCTTGTAGCTGTTACTAACAGTAAAGGTATTTAACTATCTGCAACACGAACAGTTCTCTTTACCCCACACTCACTCACTGTGGGTCTTCACTCAACGAGCTCCCAGTCTCTCTCACTAGACTTCAGATCCACTAGCCACTGGATCCCCGGAGCTCTTTCACTGTAGCTCTCAGTATCTTCCTCAAGCATCACCCCTGCTTCACTGCTGGGTTCCTGGCTTGGTACTCACAGATACTCCTCAAGCTTCACCCCTGCTGACACATTAGGTCCCTGGCTTGGCACTCGATAAGCGTCACCTCTGCTGTCCTGCTGGGTCCCTGACTTGGCACTTGCTGATGCTTTCCCACTTCTTCACCGTCCCCGGTTGGTGAGAAGTCTGCTCTGGTACTGGCCTCAGCTCATTCATTGTGGTCTCCGGTAGCAAGGAGGATGGTCCCTTTGTGGTGACAGCTTCACCTCTACCTCCGACCACGACTGGTTCTCTGGCCGGTGGAACCGGTACTTCTGGTTGGACTACAAGCCCGCAGCCCCAACCCTGCACTACTTCTGGATAGGCTCTCAGATAACCTAGCAGCCAGATGTCCCCAGGACAGGCCTTAGGTTTCTGGCCTAGCAGCCGGGCAATATGACACACGTCCACCCAGACAGCTGTCCAGGTGGCCCAGAACCCCGATCACCTGACTCCACCAAAATAAATAGGCTCTCCCAGCAGGCCAAGGGACCCAAGAAAATCCCTGCCCATGGGCTGAGACACCCCATCCATTCCTAATCTGTCCTTGCAATGCCCTTGTCTTATCATGTCTCACATGACCACATAGAGAATCCAGGAAAAAAAAAAGGGTTTTAAATTGTGATTTATGCTTAATGGTATTCAGTCTAATGGGGGGGGGGGGGGGCAGAAGTATTTAAAAGGTAGAAAATATAAAGACTAAACTTCTACTTTAAAGTGCACCTGTCATTGCTGGGGTTTAGTGTGATAGTTCCTTGGCTGTCTTACTGAAACTTCAAAGTCCCTTACATTACATGATGGGGACAGGAGGAAAAAAAATAGAGGGGGTTATGTCAGTGACAGAGTACAGCTCCCTATGCTGAAAAAAATAAATAAAAGGTCAATTAAGTTATAAGTGTTGCTGGGCCAGTATGGAGTCAGTGCCTACCACTCCACCACCCTATGGAAACCCAAGCCATTGCAGTTTAAGAAGAAAGAGGCATGACCTGACCACCAAGGTAGCCTAAACCAGGGGTCTCCAAACTTTCTAAAGGGCCCATTTATGGTCCTTCAGACTTTTGCAGGGGGGGGGGGGGGGGGCGCTAGACAGTGGAAGTAGAACATTTTTCAGGCTTGGTGGTCAGTGGGTCAGTGGGAGTAAAATAATTACACCACACCCCTGCGGTTAGTAAGAGGAGGAATAACGCCCCATCATTGGTGTCAGTGGGAGGAATAGTGCCCCATCATTGGTGTCAGTGGAAGGAATGGCGCCCCATCATTGGTGTCAGTGGGAGGAATGGTTTCCCATCATTGTTGTCAGTAGGAGGAATGGTGCCCCATCATTGGTGTCAGTGGGAGGGATAATAACCCATCATTGGATTCAGTGGGAGGAATAGTATCCCGTCATTGGTGTTGGTAGATGCAATGGTGCCCCATCATTGGTGTTGGTGGAAGGAATGGTGCCCCATCATTGGGGCCTGTGGGAGGAAAAGCACCCTTCTATTGGTTTCAGTGGGAAGAATAGTGTCCCAAGAGCCAAATGAAGACAAGCAAAGGGCCACAGTTTGGAGACCATTGGCATAGACAATGGTGGTCACAGTGCACAGGAGGAGCTAAAGGCACCCACAGGGAATGATGTGCAGGACATCTACCCAAATAATGATAACCAATTCACACTCTGCTTTGCTGTTGCTTCTTATATTGACTTCACACATGTGCTAATACCTGGAAGTAATGGAAAGCATGACTTGGTAGTCCTGAGGATCAGAGCCAGGAAGAACTGCTGAAGGAAAGAAAGACAAATTCTCCCAATGTAATTGCAAAATTAATTTATTGTATTGTTATTATAACGCATTAAAAAGTTTATCAAGCAATGGATGCTGTTTGACATTAAACATGTTACACTATGTGGACCAAGATGTGGACAGTTTACAGTCTGGAGAGCACTGTCACTTCCAAGTAAATATTAACAATGCAAACAGCTTCTCCTTGGAAGAAACTTTGAAAATTCTTCATCCTATCTAAGTCCCAAAACATGGTTGACATTTATGTCCAAAGCAAGTCACTAAAGGCTGTCCACGTACAATAATAACACAAGGATTTCCTATGCCTTCTGGTCTCTTCAATGCCTATTTTCGGTGATGGGACGTGGGCCCTCTCCAAATCATCTTCCATAGAGGTGTCTTTGGGGCCATCTAGACCAGGGGTCTTTAGACTTTCTAAACAAAGGGCCAGTTTACTGTCCTTCAGACTTTAGGAGGGCCGGACTAGGGCCATTGGGAGTATAAAATGTCCAGTGGGAGTAAACAATACCATATCTTTGGTGTCAGTGGGAGCACTAGTGCCCCATTGTTGGTGTCAATAGAAGGAATTGTACCCCTTTGATAGTGTCAATTGGATGAATAGTGCCCCACTGGTGGTTTCAGCAACAAGAATGATTCCTCATTGTTGGTGTCAGTGGATGGAAAAGTGCCCCAAGGGCCGGATAAAAGCAAGCCCCCCCCCCCCGCCCCCCCCAGGGCCACAGTTTGGAGACCCCTGGACATCTTGTTATAGGTAGTGTATCCTCCTATGGTGTTCTGGTAAAATTGTGACCTCTAGTAAAGAGATGGAGGAAGTTCAGGTAAGAGAGAATAAAGCACCAGGGAGTGACCCAGAGGAGCTATGAGTGTAAAGAAACAATGACTGTGCGGATAGGTATTCCTCTATAACTGATAAGCATACACATAGCCAATGAACATAACTAAAGTCTAATGATGTCAATCCAATATTACATAGAAGATGTGAATGTACTGGTATTCCTGTACTAAGTATTTGATCTGGCTATAATAAGGGGGGGGGGGGGTTTGGAAGACCGGCACTTGGGCTTCGTTTTATCAAGCTGTGAGGAATGATTGGGGGAAAATAGCACAAGCAACATCTAAAGTTGTTTCAGTCTAATTGAGAGAGAGTTGTAACAACCATTCTGCCCATCTGCATTACAATTATTTTAGGTATATGTCATTTACAATAGAGCAATAAATATTTTCTATAGTGTACCAGTTAATAATACCTTAAAGTAGAACTGAAGGTAAAACCTTTTGTTTTCATTTTGGTGACCATTATCAAGGAAAATAAAAGTTTAAAGATTTCAAATTCCAAGTAGTGTCATCAAAACAGAAAAAAAGAGGACATCTTCCAATGGGGGCACTAGTTCTGGTGACACCCCGGGATTTCCTCTCACTTCCTGTTTTGGCTAAGGGACAGGAAGTAAAGGTAAATCCCCTCACTGGGACACAGAAAGCAAAAACCTGACAGGGGTTTAAACCTTCCTCTACTCTATCCAAAATGAAAAAATAGCTTTGACTTTAGCTCTGCGTTAAAGCGGTTCTTTGGTCAGGTTTAAAAAAAAAATCATAAGTCGGCAGTTACTAATACTGCAGCTGGGTTTTAATAAAAGGACACTTACCTGTCCAGGGATCCAGCACTGTCCTCACTATGGCTAGTTCTTTCCTGGTCTTTGTGTTCCTGGCACAGGCATGTTTAGAGTGGGAAGCCCTGGTTTTTCAGGCGGACCTGAACGGACGCTCCATGCATCTCTATGGAGCGACAGATGTCAGCGGTAACATGTCCGCTGACATCCGATACGCTCTACTAAATTCAGGCAGATGGAAACCCTATTTTCCATCCGTCCGGCGGATCGGATGAAAACAGACAGGCGGATGAGTTTTCATCCTATCCCCCATAGAGGAGACCTTCAGGTCTGGTATGGATTTTAAGGGGAACTCCGCACCAAATTAAAAAAAAAAATGGCATGGGGGTCCCCACCAAAATCCATACTAGGCCCTTCAGGTCTGGTATGAATTTTAAGGGGAACCTCGCGCCAAATTTAAAAAACATGGTGTGGGGTCCCCCCCAAAATCCATACCAGACTCTTATCCGAGCATGCAACCTGATAGGCCCCAGAAAAAGGAAAAAGGGTGGGCGAGAGAGGCCACATGCCCTTAACATGGGGAGGGTGCTTTGGGGTCCCCCCCAAAGCACCTTGTCCCCATATTTATGGGGACAAGGGCCTCATCCCCACAACCCTTGCTGGTGGTTGTGGGGGTCTGCGGGTGGAGGGCTTATCGGAATCTGGAAGCCCTCTTTAACAAGGGGGCCCCCAGATCCTGGCCCCCCATGTGATGGGTATGGGGTACATTGTACCCCTACATATTCACCAAAAAAGTGTCAAAAAAGTAAAAACGACAGGCAGACAGTTTTTGACAATTCCTTTATTACAAAAAAAAGTGTCCCGTGATGTAAATCCATCATCAATCACTCCCGCCGACTGCCGTCTTTACGCGGTGACAGCTGATATATAGCAAAGGGCGGGGCCACCCGATGATGTAACCGGGTGACCCGCCCCTTCTGACATTATGTGACATTCAGCGGAACACCTCCCATGGAGGCGGAGCTTTTTTATTTTTTTTTCCTCGGGACAGTCGGCACCGTAATTGACGATGGATTTACATCACGGGACACTTTTTTTTTTTAAAATAAAGGAATTGTCAAAAACTGTCTGCTGTCGTTTTTAATTCTTTGACACTTTTTGGTGAATGGGTAGGGGTACAATGTACCCCATACCCATTCACATGGGGGGATGGGATCTGGGGGCCCCCTTGTTAAACGGGGCTTCCAGATTCCGATAAGCCCCCCGCCCGCAGACCCCCACAACCACCGGGCAAGGGTTGTGGGGATAAGGCCCTTGTCCCCATCAACATGGGGACAAGGTGCTTTGGGGGGACCTCAATGCACCCTCCAAATGTTGAGGGCATGTGGCCTGGTACGGTTCAGGAGAGGGGGCCTGTGGCCTGCCAGGTTGCATGCTCGGATAAGGGTCTGGTATGGATTTTGAGGGGGACACCGACGCCATTTTTTTAAAATTTTGACGTGAAGTTCCCCTTAATATCCAGACCCAAAGAGTCTGGTAATGGCGGGGGGGGGGGGGGGGGGGGGAACCGAACACTGTTTTTTTCAATGATTTTTTATGTATATTGCCGGGATCCGGCAATATATTACAGCCGCGAGCAATTTTAAATGACATTTTTTCCTTTAGAAATGTAATTTTGCTGTGGTACTGTTATAAACATGGGAAAAATGCGCTACTTTACAGACAGACTAAGGGGACCCCCCCAGGCACGATATTTAAAGGAATATTTTATTTTTATTGTTCCACTTTAAGCATTTTTAAAATCACTGCTCCTTAAAAGAATAAACAATAGATGTAAAGATAGGCTGATTACAAAGCTATCTTGTTGGTTTCGCTAGTAAAATACTCTATCATTAAATTCAATTATATACAGTTATATTTTTATATGATACTCATGTACAAATGTTAGTATGATTGTACAAATGCTATATTTTAACATCATTAAAAGCTTATTGTTAAAAAAAAACAACAAAAAAACGCTAATTTTAAAAACTTTTTTTGCATTGATACATGTCCCCTGGTGCAGTCCCCAAACACTTTTTATGGCAATAAATTGCATATAAGCCTTTAAAATGAACACTTTTGATTTCTCACATTTGTGTCCCATAGACTTTAACGGTGTTTGCATGTTCATACAAATTTTTTGTCTGTTCGCATGTTCTGATGTGAACCAAACTGTTCAGCTCATCCCTATCTAACTGGTCTTCTTCTAAGATTGCCTTGTATTTGGCTCCATCCATCTTCTCATCAACTCTGATCAGCTTCTCTGCCCCTGCTAAAGAAAAGTATCCCCACAACATGATGCTGTCACCACCATGTTTCACGGTGGGGATGGTGTGTTCAGGGTGACGTGTGGTGTTCGTTTTCCGCCACACATAGCGTTTTGCTTTTAGGCCAAAAAGTTCAATTTTGGTCTTATCTGACCAGAGCACCTTCTTCCACATGTTTGCTGTGTCCCCCACATGGCTTCCCGCAAACTGCAAATGGGACTTCTTAAGGCTTTCTTTAAGGCAATAGCTTTCTTCTTTCCACTCCTCCATAAAGGCCAGATTTGGGGAGGGCACGACTAATAGTTGTCCTGTGGACAGATTCTCCCATCTGAGCTGTGGATCTCTGCAGCTCCTCCAGAGTTACATACCTCCCAACGTTTTGAGATGGGAATGAGGGACACCTATCAGCAAAAGTATGCAGGCATAGGACACACCCACTTGCAACGCCCCCTTAAAGGAGAATTTTCCAAAAAACCAGGATTGGTTAAACCCACGAGTGCCTTTTTTTACCACTAATATTCCTTTATATTGGCTTTTGAAATTTACAAATGCAGCAATTTAGGAATCATACGAAAGTTTTAGCGCTGGAAAACACTTTTTGATAGATAAAAAGTGCATTTTATATACAACTATATAGATCAGACCAAAATGACGGACAAATGAGGAGGAATGAGGGACAGAGGGACATTGCTCCAAATCAGTGACAGTCCCTCTAAAACAGGGACAGTTGGGAGCTATGGAGTTACCATGGACCTCTTGGCTGCTTCTCTGATTAATGTTCTCCTTACCCAGCCTGTCAGTTTAGGTGGACAACCATGTCTTGGTAGGTTTGCAGTTGTGCCATTTGGGGATGATGGATTGAACAGTACGCCATGAGATGTTCAAAGCTTGGGATATTTTTTAAAACCTAACCCTGCTTTAAACATCTCCACAACTTTATCCCTGACCTGTCTGGTGTGTTGCTTGGCCTTCATGATGCTGTTTGTTCACTAAGGTTCTCTAACAAACCTCCGAGGGCTTCACAGAACAGCTGTATTTATACTCAGATGAAATTACACACAGGCGGACTCTATTTACTAATTAGGAGATTTCTGAAGGTACTTGGTTCCACTAGATTTTAGTTAGGGGTATCAGAGTAAAAGGGGGCTGAATACAAATGCACGCCACACTTTTCAGATATTTACTTGCAAAAAATTGAAAACCATTTATCATTTTCCTTCCACTTCACAATTAAGTGCCACTTTGTGTTGGTCTATCACATACAGGTCAAATCCCAATAAAATAAATTTATGTTTTTGGTTGTAACATGACAAAATGTGGAAAATGTCAAGGGGTATGAATACTTTTTCAAGGCACTGTATATATCAATGGAATCCCAACCTTCCTAAACCTTCTCTTGCCCTGTATGCAATTATCAGTATCTGTTCTTATTCTTTATCTGTGCACTCTTCACCGTACCACTACTCTTGTCCCGTATGCTGGATGTAATTCTCAGTATCAGTTCTTATTTTGTATGTATAGACTCTGCACAGTGCCACTTCTCTTGCACTGTGTGCTGGGTGTAGTTCTAAGTATATGCCCCATGTATTAATTCTGCACAGTACCACTTCACTTGCCCTGTATGCTGGATATGTCTCTCAGTATATGTTATAGTTGTATATGTATGGACTCTGCACAGTACCACTTCGCTTATCCTGTATGCTGGGTGCAATTCTCAGTATCTGTTCCTATTCTCTATGTATGGACTCTGCACAGTACCACTTCTCTTATCCTGTGTGCTGGCCTGGGTGCAATTCTCAGTATCTGTTCCTATTCTCTATGTATGGACTCTGCACAGTACCACTTCGCTTATCCTGTATGCTGGGTGCAATTCTCAGTATCTGTTCCTATTCTCTATGTATGGACTCTGCACAGTACCACTTCTCTTATCCTGTATGCCGAGTGTAATTCTCAGTATCTGTTCCTATTCTCTATGTATGGAATCTGCACAGTACCACTTCTCTTATCCTGTGTGCTGGCCTGGGTGCAATTCTCAGTATCTGTTCCTATTCTCTATGTATGGACTCTGAACAGTACCACTTCAAAGGAACCCAAACGCTAAAAAACCCACAAGGTCTCTGTGTCTCACCTCTGCCCACAAGGGGGGTCCGTGATTCAAAACGGAAGCAAAAAAATACAGTAAAACTTCTATATGGCATTGTTGCCCTGGACAGTAGACGTTGTACTGGGCATCGCCCATGCATACGTACATACCACATCTCTGGGGAATATGGTACAGGAAGGCAGAAATGGTCTTATTAAAGTGACACTAAACAATGTCCTTATTCTCCACAAATAATCTATACACATCCACTATTTAATGGCCCTGTAATTTATTTTTCATTAAGCTGTTTCTTACTTTTTTCCTGTCTCCTTGTAACATTCTCTGTGAGCCCCCGGACCTCTCCTTTTCCTTTCACTTTTGTTTGGAGGAGAGTGGTTGATAGAAAACTGAGCCTTTTGCCTATTTCATTGTGATGGAAGTATGATCAGTTTCTTACTGATGGATTACTGTACCAAGTAAACAAACCGCACTAATATCCAAATCTATTTTCAAGTTTATTTTTTACAATCTTTTTCCATAAGAAAAAAAAACATAAAATCTTCATTCTTAAAAAATAAATTAAAATTTACAAGAAAACAATTGACAAGGTTTATCACGGATATAACAGCTGGAATATAGATTTCTGGACAGAGTAGGAAAATAGTAAGATGTTTATGTTCCTTTGGCTAAACTTTAAAAAAAAAAATTGAGGACACCTTTGAAAAAACGATACAGCTATAGGACAAGGGGTGGGTCCATGAACAGCCAATCAGACCACATGTTTTCAATAAAGTTTGGAAAAATAAAAACGTTGACTTTTTTTTTTTTTAACCACGGACTGGGGCAGAAATTCCCTCTTATTGTACCGGTTTTTAAAAATGTCCCCCAAACCAATTTCCAATACTGATGTGTAAGTCTATGTTTGTAGCAGAGGTAATAAAGGTGTTACAGTAAAATGTGTAGACCATATTGAGTTAATCCCATCAATAACCTAAAGCAGCCTCATTGTACGATTTCTTAAACAATCAAGTTGAGAATGGAACGGCCCACCCAAGTGGAACTCTCCAGTCTTTGCTAGTTGGGTGTTTGGATCTCCATTGTTAATAATGGGGGGCAGAGCTGGGAAGCAAGGACTACTATAATCAACAAAGGTAAAAGAAGCCAAGGAGGGATTTAGCCAAACAGAATCCATTTATAACTGAACTTGGGAGAACTGACCTATAAAGTGGACCTTTTCCCCTTATTAAACTGCCCATGCTAAATATAGGTATGTAGACGAACAAATAGGAACATACACCTTTCTTTCTTCAGTTCCCTCTTTCCCACAGATCCTTGCATGGGCTTTACATCCTATGCTGCCATTTTTAAATATAACATCAGCAGTGGCCAGCTTCTTCTTCCTTGTTCTGTTCCAGCCCACCAATAACATTGTGCCAGATTTTGCACATATGCCATAGAAGATCTAGGTTGGCTCATTATTAAATGATACCAAGCTGTGCCAGATCTCGTACAGTGCATACAGAACACAATATGTGTAGCATGTACAATTCGTGATCTGTAGCTGCTTGTTAGTCACTACCAAACCTCCCCAACTCACAAATGGTGTATATGCCCAATGTCGTATGGACCATTTACCGTACAAGATCTGATGTGGCCTGTGGTCCTTCAACAACAAGTCATCCCAGGTTTTGTATGGCCCATATGCAAGATCTGGCGAGATTTCCCTGGAAGGCACTGGGGTCATGGCCTTCCTGGGGGAGACTCATGAGCCAAAGCTAAGCCACCAGTGCCTTGGGGAAACCGGGAACTAGGACAAAAACATGCAAGTTTCTCAAAAAGTGTTTCATTTTACAAATTACTTTTGGGTGGGCATGTTCAATAGCTTTTTTAGGTTTGGGGTAAAGGTGCACTTTAATTTTTTTTTTTACTTTTCAATAAAGTGTGGTTTTTTAGATGTTTTGTAAGATTTGAAATGCTTTCTATCTCTCTAGGAGTTGCTCTTCTCTTCCTGTGTCCCTATTGACATAGACAGCAAAATCCTGATGGAAGGTCTAACCTTTCCTTTAGTTCATGAATACTTGTAGCTATTATTGACTGTCTGTATTCAGGGATTTGTCCTCACTTCCTGTCTGTCGGACACCTGTCAAATATACAGTGAGAAGAACGTTCCAAAATGGGAACACCGCCAAAAATAAAATGCTGGAGGAGGTTCTTACCCTTTCGCTATCCAAAATGGGGCTGGAGTTGGGCTTTAAACCTACTCTAAATGAAAGAACACATGCTGTTGTTGGCACTAGCATCCATACAATGAGAGGTCTACTGGGGTCACAGCCTGCAAGTATAAGTTCTCCTGTATTCAAGTGTCTTAAAGGTACCTGTGCTGTAGGCAGCAATTGATTTTTCCTATCATCTACTTAACTGAACTATAAAATTGTCATTTGGGGCATGGCTGGTTCCTAAGGCCAACACAAAGACTTCCTTTTCACTTTGAAGACATGTGTATGTGAAGTTAATGGAAAAGGTGGTTGTGCAGCCATGATGCAACATCTGGGGTTGAAGAATCTGATTACAGGACTACAGGAGGACTGAAGTATTTTCCAATTGAGAAATACTGAAGGCACATCAAGAATGTGTGCAAACAACCCCTTCAATGCAAAGTTTAGCATAACAAATGATGGGCGCTGATATAATAGTAGGTACCCTCTCATGATACAGAAGTTTGTCTTACATGGGATAAACCACTTACATTTGACCAAGATTAGGGAGTCTCAACCCAGATATTCTGAACACCCCAATGTAAAAATATATGTATAGCCAAAACTTTTTTTTTTGGATTCTTTTTTTTTTAAATGGTTACGACCCCTAGCAGTTTATTTTTTGCTGTTTTTGTACCGTTGCGGAAATTGGCCTTCACTTCCTGTCCCAGAGATGCAACAGGAAGTTAGAGGAGATCTTCCAAAGTGAGGGACAGGGATAATTGTCCCTGGAACTGGTGTCTCAGTTGGAAGATTTCACTCTCCTTTTGTTCTAAAATTTTGGATCCCCTCCACTTTTTGGCACAGTCCACCTTTTGCAAAAATTATTAATGCACCCACATTCATTAAAAAAGTGCATTTGATTGTTTTTTTTGCCCTGGAGCCTGCCAAGCATTGCAATTGTGATCAGTGGATTGTAAGTGCAATCAATAGGCTCCTGCAGACTATTCCACCAGCTGCAGGTCCATACCGAGGTACAGACAATCAGTTACAGGACTGGATGAAGTAATGGACTAAAAGTGCAGTGACATCACCACACTTTTGCACCATTGAGATTTATGAGCTCCTCTGCCATGGTGGAAGATGGGACTCGTAGTATCTCCATTCACAGATCTCTGCGAATGGATGATGCATCTGTGTGGGTGCAGCCATAAAAAGCCACAACAAATTTAAAAAACAACAGACGCCTGCAGGGTGAAGAACCTCCAGATTCAG
The DNA here is from genome assembly GCF_042186555.1 of Aquarana catesbeiana. Lineage (NCBI taxonomy): Eukaryota > Metazoa > Chordata > Amphibia > Anura > Ranidae > Aquarana > Aquarana catesbeiana. The sequence continues at coordinate 183,154,690 of NC_133336.1, forward strand.
TGGCCATGTTTCATATTACAACATAAACATGGGTGACTCATGAAACCTGGTCAAAAAGGTAGACTTGTCCTTCAAAGAACACCTGTCCCATCCAGGGACATTTATTTTTTATACAACTCAGAACTGTGTTGGGTGGCAGGTGACTAGGGAATCTAAACAGTAAAGTTGTACTTTTACTTTCAAAGCTCAATTTATTGAAATGATTGATGTTCCTCTGATGATCTCTCCTCTACCTGTCCATGTATTGGAAGATGCTCCACTTGACTCAACTTGTCCAACACATAAAGAAGATTGATGGAGGAGAGTCCCAGCAATGGATCATCATAGCTCTGTAAGTAAGTGCGACTTGGCATACATGGCTACCCTACATCTCTTTCACATTAAAATGATTTCGCAAAAATGAAATGCCCGGCATCTATATCACATATCTGCATCTCTACATGTACTAAATACAGTGCACATGTTGAGAGATGCTTATACAGTGTTGGACATGCAAGGGGGTAATGATGTTGGTTGTTTTTCTTTGGCACTGAAGGGGTTAGGCTTACATTAAAGGTGAACACATACTAGACATGGTTGCCTTGTAGTGTGCCCAAGTAGGATTGTCCCCCCTCCCCACTCCTTTGCTGGTCTGTGCTCACATTGTGCTCAATGAGTGCTCAGTGATGTATGAGAGTTCTGGGCTCAGGCATGGTTAGCGATCACACCTAAGCATACCTTGCCAGAGCCCAACTGAACTCCACCCCAGACCACCTCTTCCAAGCAGTTCCAGGAATGGTACACTAAGCCATGCCCAGGTATGCTGCGGAGAGATCACACTGCACAAAGGAACTGGACTTTGGGGGTGAACCATGCTCGGGTACGGTTAATAAACCTTAAGGTGTTTGTAAAAAAAAATAACAGACCTATTCATTGTGTGCAATTGGCATCAAAATTGAATGTTAAGCTATTTTCTCTCCAGGTCAAATGTTTGTGATTCAACCAGTAAATCTGAGTCAATCAGGAAATGATGATGCACTTAAGGAAATAAATACTTATCATCAGCTCCATCAATGGCCATAATGCAGTATTTTCCTGATTCACTCAATTCTTATGAATGAAAAACATGCAACCTGGGAAAAAAATGACTAATAACATTCCATTTTTTCCCTATTCGCACAGAACAAATGTACATGCAATTGTGCAAATTGCTCTGTGCATTTCTTTTATAAATACACCCATTAGTGTGAGTTCACCCTTCAAAGTTAAATGTTGTAGCTACTGACCTCAGATATGATAAAAAAAACCCCCAGAAGATAACCGGTTTAAATCTTAGAGTCACGTGTGATTTAGCCACCGCTGGGCTCCCATGTGGGTTATCTACAGCAGTGGTTCTCAACCTCAGTCCTCAAGTACCCCAAACAAGCCATGTTTGCAGGTTTTCCTTTATCTTGCACAGGTGCTTTAAATCAGAGTCAATGGTTTGGTATTCTGGAAAGCTAATTTATCTAAGAGAAATTCCCAAAACATGGCCTGTTGGGGGTACTTGAGGACAGGGTTGAGAATGTTCAAGGGAGAAAAACGCCACTCCAGGTGGACTGGGTGCAAGCCATGGCTTGCCACTGGTGATCAATGGGAAGAAAAGAACGGCTGCACACCAAAGGAACGTCCCAATGTATTTATTCCAAAATGGCAATTGAACTCCAACAAGATAGAGAGTCCGAACCCAGGAGGTGACGCATTTCACACTAACCTTGGTGCTTGAAGAAGCACTGAGGTCAGTGTGAAACGCGTCACCTCCTGGGTTTGCACACTCTGTCTTGTTGGCTGTCAATTGCTATTTTGTAATAAATACGTTGGAACGTTCCTTTGGTGTGCAGCTGTTCTTTTCTTCTCACAGGGTTGAGAACCACTGATCTACAGTACATCACCATATTATTGGTAAACGCTGGAGGGAGAAATAGGAGGCAGACACAGTAGAAAGTCAATATCTATGCAGAAATATATTCTCCGTCCTTCCAGAGCCTGCAGTAAACAGCGGAGGAACATCAGGGAAAAGCCCAATTTCCTCTCACCGTTCTCCGATGTCCGTCTACAGCAGGTTCAGTCTTATTGGGCCTCGCTTATCAAAGCCTCTAATACAATCTGCCTGTCTTCTTTATAACAACCAATCAGATCCTTATATATTTTAACTGGCAATATTAATAGCTACAAGCGGATTGGTTGATGCACAGCACACACAGTTGCTATTTTGGATGCTTTGATAAATGAGGCCTGAGTTATCACAGATTGAAAATTAACATGTCACATAGCGCTACAGTGAACAGGGTCACAACATAATCAACATTTTGCTCTTATACACATTTTAGCTTCACACATGGGGTCTATTTATAAAACATGTGTTGGCCGAATGAGCATTTGTGCAAGCTGTCCGAAATTTCCCTGTATTTTTTTCCCTTATTGATGAATTCCTATATTCTCAGCTCCATCTAGTGGCCAAAATGCAGTATATTTTCTTACTGAGGTATTTCATAAAGATATATTGCATTTTGGCCACTAGGTGGAGCTGACAATATAGAAATCAATCTATTAGAAAAAATATGGGGGCATTTTCAGACAACCTGTTTGAATGCTTCTGATATTCGGCCAACAAATTTTTTTAAACAGACTATGGGAAAGGGAGGTAACAATAGTTGGTGTTAAAATTAATATATACCCTTTAAAAATATATATATTTCGGAGGCTGCTCAGGAATGCACCGCACACAGGGTAAAACACATAGAGGATGAGCTATCAAAAGTAGAGGAATGTGCAGGAAGTAGTTGTTGCCATGTTCAACCAATCCTGGGGGGGGTCTTACCAATCATAAAATTATAATTCTCTTCAGACAGTTTTTTGTGTTCAAATACCTCTGCTAGACAGCACAGCCAGGTCCTGACCTTACTACTGTAGTACAAGTAGCACAAGACAGAATGTGATTGGTAAAATACCAAGTCCGGGAAATGCTGGATCAAGGCTATTTGTTTCAAATGCCCATAAAAATAGCAACTCCTCTACTTTCCTCTAGTTTTCATATATCAGCCTCTGGGTTTCGGGTATGTTGGTTAGGTTGTAAGAATGATGAAAGGACCCCTACATTGAGGAAGGAGGATAGGGAAGGTAGAGGGTGGGTTTGTTTCTTCCAATGATGAAGGTTTTAGTGTGTTTTGGAAGTGTCATGTTGAATACAATGGGCCAGGTGCATGCCGTTTGCAAAGGATTCCCACAATGGATGCAAAAAAGAAAATATCAATGAACAAAGCAGGCAGCATGACCACATTTTTTTAACACAACCAATGCATCACATCTGGCATGAATGGCGTTTTAAGTCATTTAGATTTTTTTTTGTGTTGCCTCGTACAATGGCAATTTTAGGGTCACCTTCAGTGACACCAAACATTTCCATGCCATAACCCCCTGCTCTATGCAGAGTGGACAGATATATAGTCCAATTACATTATATGTTGAAATCAATAAATATGTTCCAAGTGCCTCAAAACAAGTGGTGTGGAAAGTCTTAAGCGCAGTTGCTCTAAACACACCTCTGAAAAGTGATCATTGGTGGATCGTTTTCTTAGAGGTGGGTCAGAGACAATTTACAGGCATTCAGGTGGCAATACTGCTGCCTTCTGAATGACGGTTTTCTTTTTTTTTTTAGATCTAAAGGGGAATTTTACATTGAAACAGTGAGCATGAATGTGACAGACCCAACCAGTACAGAGGCTTTTGGAGGGGACTGCAGGGTAGCCTCTTGCCTACTGACTTTGGGCCCTGGCATTTGAGGGAGCTACGAGCATCCAGGAAGATGTTCTGTTATATAATGCAGGAGGACATTATTACATTTAACAGTCAAGAAAGCCATGATGGTGAGAAGATGTATGTAAAAAGAAAGCTGATTAATGAGATTTGGATAGCCCTGGGTCTTCTTGAATACGGGTGCCGAACTGTCTGAGCTGGGCTGGGGTCTTCTGCTATAGTCTGTTCATTAGGGTGTTATATTTATTGCCAAGTATGTCTCTCCTATTGTGTGCCACCTAAGTGTGAATTACCATTGTTAATTGAGTCACCTATTGATTCTGTTCATCTCTTGGAGATGAGATGAACATTGTGTCCACTTTCCCTTGTTAGCGAACCATTGTGGGATGTTTATGCTTATGATAATGTGTAATGTACTTTGTATCCAGGGTTGTGGGCTTGGTGCCGAACAGCCTGGGTGGGCACTGAGTCACCTAGGTGGTTAGTTGTTTAATTAGCTTAATGTTTGTGTTCATGTTGGCTGTTCCTTAGCTATGTTAATTATATTCCTGTCTACAGTTTGTAATGTTAGGGTAATGTGATCAGTCCCTACCTGATATTGTATGTGATATATAAATTCTGTGTGAGTTTCCAATAAAGTTTGAGTTCCAGTTTGCAGCTTAGCTAGTGTCACCTAGTCTTTGGTGCAATATCCATCTACAGTGCCTTGAAAAAGTATTCATACTCCTTGAAACTGTCCACATTTTGTCATGTTACAACCATATACATAAATGTATTTTATTGGTATTTTATTTCATAGACCAACACAAAGTGGCACATAATTGTGAAGTGGAAGGAAAATGATAAATGGTTTTCAAATTTTTTTACAAATACATATGTGAAGTGTGGCATGCATTTGTATTCAGCCCCTCTGAGTCAATACTTTGTAGAACCACCTTTCGCTGCAATTACAGCTGCAAGTCTTTTTGGGTATTTCTCTGCCAGCTTTGCACATCTAGAGAGTGACATTTTTGTCAATTCTTCTTTGAAAAATAGCTCAAGCTCAATCTATTCACTAATTAGGTGACTTCTGAAGGCAATTGCTTCCACTAGATTTTAGTTAGGGGTATCAGGGTAAAGAGGGCTGAATACAAATGTACGCCACACTTTTCACATATTTATTTGGAAAAAAATTTGAAAAACATTTATCATTTTCCTTCCACTTCACAATTATGAGCCACTTTGTGTTGATCTATCACATAAAATCCCAATAAAATACATTTACATTTTTGGTTGTAACATGACAAAATGTGGACAAATTCAAGAGGTATGAATACTTTTTCAAGGAACTGTATAATACCTGGTTCCTGGGTCCAGACTAGATGAAGCTATATGTTGACCAAGCTGGGTGCTAGACAGTTCTATCACAATGCAACCATGTGCCAAGTGTTTGGGGGGTTATGGCGTAGTACTATTGACTTCAATAGATGCAATTAGGAAGCGGCTCGGCTTGGCAAATGTGAGTTGCTGTGTAAAATTTGTTGCACCATGCTACAAAGTGTCACACCCATGATAATATATATTGAGCCAGCACGTATAAACAAGGCCTTACAGTTATTTTTTTCTTTTAAAGCAGCCACAGCCCATATATAAAAACCTGTCCCCTGCCAGCATGCTGTAAATAAGGTTACTCTTGCTCTCTCTGTTGTAGCAATAGTCTCTCTGTAGAGGTGCTTAGTTATTCCTAGACCTCTGCAATCAGCAAAACTCAGGCTTTCTGCTGATTGAAAAACTAAGCAGGGGATATGTCGGATCTCTGCAGAGAAACCACTGCTTCCACACAGACAGCAAGCTGGCAGCTAACAGGCTTTTCTACACAGGCTGTGGCTTCTTTTAAAGTAAATGAACTGTAATGCCCTGTACACATGGTCGGACATTGATCGGACATTCCGACAACAAAATCCTAGGATTTTTTCTGACGGATGTTGGCTCAAACTTGTCTTGCATACACACGGTCACACAAAGTTGTCGGAAAATCCGATCGTTCTGAACGCAGTGACGTAAAACACGTACGTCGGGACTATAAACGGGGCAGTAGCCAATAGCTTTCATCTCTTTATTTATTCTGAGCATGCGTGGCACTTTGTGTGTCGGATTTGTGTACACACGATCAGAAATTCCGACAACGGATTTTGTTGTCGGAAAATTTTATAGCCTGCTCTCAAACTTTGTGTGTTGGAAAATCCGATGGAAAATGTGTGATGGAGCCTACACATGGTCGGAATTTCCGACAACAAGGTCCTATCACACATTTTCCGCCGGAAAATCCGACCGTGTGTACGGGGCATAAGACTTTGTACACCTTTTGTGTTGATGCACCTGGAACATATTTATCCGACTGAACCTGAAAGTTCAGTTGGTTTTTATTGGTACAGGAGGAGAGGCTTTGTTGGGATAGAGAACATCACCCTTCCAAAATACCCTAAAAACTTCAAAAGTGAAAAAAAAAAAATAAGGCAGTACCTATCTACTATATAGCAGACCTATACTGTTCTATAATGTCTACATAATCACTCCCCTGAGTAATCATAAAAAAATATTACAGAGATATCAGCCATTGTCTTGGTTCTGCCAAATTTTTCTCTTTTGGTGCCAGTCATGTGGCCTATGCCAAAGGAAAGACCATGTGATCACATAGCTGGCACCCCTTCGGCACAGGCCATGTAATCACTGTCTTGACATTGGAGGAGAGAAGACTTTGGGGTACATTGTAGTTCATATTTCTGTATAACGCAAGCATATGTAGACAGTATATGTCCGCCTTCATGTCACCGTAGCTCTACGCTTATTAACAAAATTCCTATATTGAATTACCGACAAGTTCAGTTGCATACAAGTCACAGTCGCAGTAGGTCAAAAACGGGTATACAGGTATTGTTACTTAGCACCGTAAAGTATCAGGGAAAGCAGACTCCTCCCCCTGCGGCTGACCGGCCAACATTAAAAGCAAATATACAATTGTGTCTCTCGTCGCTCTAGATGGGCCCACGCGGTTTTCGCCTGTTTGAAGCTAGGCTGGCCAAACTAGCGCCAAAGAGGTTAATAAATACTGTCTCTTCTGAATATATAAAATATAGAATCTGGTGAGGCAGGGGGTGGGGGGGCGGGAGATGTGCACGCTATCGGTTCTCGGATGCCCTGGTTCGCTGCAGGGAGTGGGAACAGGAGGAGCAACACGCTTGCTTGTAGTAGGCGTAGACGCAGAGACGGGCTTGGACCACCACTGCGCAATTGTGATATCGATCTCGGCAGTTCTCATCTGGGTGGAGAAGACAAAGACTTCATTAAAAAAATATTTTCAAAAAATGGTTTACAGAAGTAAGTCGATCGATCAACTTGGGCACAATCAGCCTGCCCAAACACGGTTTGAATCTCAGCCAGTCCCTGCTGAACCGACTGAGATTTGAACCAACTATGGCCAGCATGAAAGTTAAAAAATTTAAAACATTTTTGTTCATGAATAGTGCAAATGTACAACCAAGACAGTATCAATCCATTAGGAAACAGGATGAGTAACATGAGACTACATGTAGGAGATGGCAGTGATAGGGTACGTCCAATCACCATCCTTGAGAAATATAAGAAGCCAAAGTGCTTAAGCTCATTGGAGCCCATTGGCGTCCACCAACCATTGAAATTATAAATTGTTCCTTCATTTTAAGTAAGTTAAGTAGGCTTTTGGGTAATAAAGCAAACCAAGGAGACTCCGTACCCCCATAGAAACAGTCTCTTATGAAAACATCATCAGAACTTTCATTGGTGGCTGCCCTCTCCCCTTGCCTACTTCTTGGCCAGTGAGGTCATCAGTTGTATCCAAATCAAAGGCAAAATGTGTGGGAAAGGCCACAATTTGAACATAAGAGTCACTATTTGCCTAATAAAGTGACCTGTTTTTTTTGGGGTCACACTAGCTAAAACCATTGGTATGTACAGCCTCCTGGAGGTTCTGTATCATCACTTGTCGTGTAAATGCTTCCAGGTGGCTATACAAACCCATGGTTGTAGCCAGGCTGCTGCAGTTTCCCTCCACAAAATGGTCTCTATTATGGTAGGTCAGTTTGTCTTTTTTGTAGTCTAGCTGGTAAGCGAGCTGGCATTTTAAAAAAAAATGTATGTACTTTGCCCTTCCATGGTGTCCCATGGGTCCCTGTACCTCTATGGAGGGGTGGGCTCTCTCCAGGCAGACAAGAAAAGGCAAAATAGCGCAGGTTACTTGGTTTGTGATATATTAAATGTTGCTGAAGATATGTCCTTTAGAGCAATGCACTCTCCGTGAGATGAAAGCAGTCTATGTGCTGGGCAGCCTTTAGATGGGAGGTGAAGCCGCTCCAAATATACAAAAAGAAAAACAACAAGAAAGGCGCCTCTTAGTAAACTGTACATTTAATAGCGTATTGGTATTAAAATCACTCACATTTCAAACTTAAATAGTCCGGCGTAGAGAACTCAGTATAGGCATACGGGATAGCGTCCTCCTCTGTCCCACAGTCTTTTTCTCTCTTGCTGACGGCTGGTCTGTGTGGCATAGACTTCTGGGAACAGTGATTGTCCAGAACGAGGCTTGGCCACCGCCGAGCAGTTGATTGAGAGGCAGTACAGCATATACTTCGGATGTGTGTTCCAGTGTCCCTGTCCCTTACGGCAGTACAGCATATACTTCGGATGTGCGTTCCAGTGTCCCTGCCTCTCAATCAACTGCTCGGCGGTGGCCAAGCCTCGTTCTGGACAATCACTGTTCCCGGAAGTCTATGCCACACAGACCAGAGAGAAAAAGACTGTGGGACAGAGGAGGACGCTATCCCGTATGCCTATACTGAGTTCTCTACGCCGGACTATTTAAGTTTGAAATGTGAGTGATTTTAATACCAATACGCTATTAAATGTACAGTTTACTAAGAGGCGCCTTTCTTGTTGTTTTTCTCTCCAGGCAAACCTGCCCATAATCTATCCATTGCTATATACACTATATTGTCAAAAGTATTGGTATGCCTGCCTTTACATGCACATGGACTTTAATGGCACCCCAGTCTTCGTCCATAGGGTTCAATATTGAGTTGGTCCACCCTTTGCAGCTATAACAGCTTCAACTCTTCTGGGAAGGCTGTCCAAAAGGTTTAGGAGTGTGTCTATGGGAATGTTTGATCATTCTTCCAGAAGCGCATTTGTGAGGTCAGGCACTGATGATGGAAGACCTGGCTCGCAGTCTCTGCTCTAATTCATCCCAAAGGTGTTCTGTCAGGTTGAGGTCAAGACTCTGTGCAGGCCAGTCAAGTTCCTCCACCCCAAACTCGCTCATCTATGTCTTTATGGACCTTGCATTCTTTTTTTATCTCTCTTATGTAAACAACGAAGAGTGCTCCTATGATCACATTGTGGTCCTTCCACTTCTTTCACTTCCCTGCAACTACTTACGGCCTCATTAGACAATAGGGAGGCAAGCGGAGTGCATGGGCAACCATCACAATTTGAATTATTATTTCATAATAAAGATACCCGTTTAGGAGGCTACTGAAACTCCCTTGCGTACTTTATCAACCAAAAGCCAATTTACGATGGTTGTACAATTTTACGTATCAATGGTTTGGTGGACGTTGATGGAGTGTTGAAGAGACCTTCCTATCACTGTCACCTCTTCCATGTCGTAACATGTCATTCTTCTTGTTTTGGTTGGAGGGAGCCCCACTGTTGTATTCTATGAAATGTCAAATAAATGAGAATTTAACATAAGTCAGTAAAGGCCACAGTCAGCAGAACTGGGACGTCTGATGTACAGGTCTTCCTGCCAAAGCCACCGAAAAAGATATGCAGCTGGTGAGGTGGACCTACCCTTTAAGACATACTGTAGTCAGTAATAAAAATACAAAAGAAATTGTTATATAAGCTATCATTCCATGCCAATTCCACATGCAGCACTCATATTTTATTCCAACCAAGTTAATAGGGTAAGGCTGGCCATACGTATTAGGACAGTTTAAGGTGGAGTGTGGCCACTTTGCTCACCCATGGCTATCCCTGCAGATGGTTGGAGTCCCAAACAGAAGTCTTTTTTTTTTGTATCAACATTTTTTTTTTCCTCTTCACTTTCATGTAGATAAAGCAATATATCAGCCATTGTATATCGCCTTCTGACAACACTGGCTGTCCTGCTCTCATGGTTATCTCCTGGCTTCGATACCTTCTAAAAGCTGGTCTAGAAAAAACATGAAGATCAGCCATTTTGACTTCACCGATCAGGCAATCTGAAAAGCACTGAAGCCAGAGGATCAACATAACAGCATTGAATCTGACATCTCCAGAGGGAGCACAGCTATGGGAGCTGCATATTTCCATTATAACAGGTTTCTAATATCAGGTTGGCCTGGACTTTGGATCATACCTATAATAGTGAGGACTGGTATTAATTTGGACTATGGGTGATAAAGGGGGTTTAGTTCACCAACCACATCAAAAGAGTTAAACTGAAGATTAAAGTGTAACTCTGCCTTTCTTTATATTTTAAAGTGTACCTGAATCCAAAAACAAACATGAAATATATTGTAGCTTACCAGTCATAAAATGAGATGGGTGCATTCATTTTTTTTTTAAGGTTAAGAACACTTTCGACAAGTACAGAAAATACCTGTAGATCTTGTCAAAAATGCAGTGCCTTTGTAACTTCCCATGAGCTTGAACGAAAGCACAAACATCCGTATCTTTCTTAGTTAAACTACTAATCTCATCGATCCACCATGTAATGGAGTTGAGCAAAAGCAGACATGTTTAAAGCTGAATTCCAAGGAAAACAAAAATGTCCCTTTGCAGTGACTTGCCCCCGCACTGCCAGGTTAAAGGATAAGTCCACCCTAACACTGAAGTCTCTACATCTGCATGCGGAGTGCGCACCCACAGTAACAATGCCGGCGCTGCAGAGATAAGGGGGAGAGGAGCGGGGCTTCGTGCACCCGCATCGCTGGACCGTGGGACAGGTGAGTGTCTGATTATTAAAAGACTTTTTAAAGGGTGGAACTCCGTTTTAAGTGGTAAAACACACTGTATATAGCTGGTTGCTAAGGAGCGGGCTGGGAAGGCGGCCGCCACATCCTTGGCAACCGATGACTTCTGATGGTTTCCCGGTAAAAGCTTTAAAAAAAAGAATTGTCAGCAGAAATAAAATTAAAAATTCGTGAAAAAACGGTCCTTGGGTCTGGTATGGATTTGGCAGGGAACCCCACACCAAAATGAAAAAAAAAAAAAAATCAATACCAGACCCTTATTTGAGCATGCATTTGCGTTTCTGGTGCGACTCCATTGGAGTCTATTACATGCAAAACGCAACCTGCTGCAGAAAAAAAAAAGTTCCCGACCCTTTCCAAAAAGGCCAAATAAATGTGAACATGGCCCATAGGAAACCACATTAAATGGACTGTAGTGTTTTTGAAAAACGGAAAACGCACAAAAAAAGCGCATAGGTGTGAACATAGGGTTAATGAACACATTTCAGAAAGGCAGTCACTCACTGTTCTGATTTCAAATAACAGATTTTCTACAAAGATGGAGTTACACTTTAATCTACCCCTATAACGATGTGATGAATGGTAGTCTTATTACACTGACACAAGCAGTGATGGTGAATATTCATGGCTGCCACTGACACTCATGTGCACCGCAAAGCATTCAGCGTTTTATTAACCTCTTAGCTGCCGGAGAGGCCTGCACTGCTATATCAGTTGGAGGTGGGGCAGTTGTCGCGGACTCCTCACCTAGAACGGCGGAGCAGGGCTGCGTGTTGCACGTTTTCTTCTCGTCCGGCTTGGAATCCAAGTCACAGAGCTGACTGAAGCTCTTATCGGCTGTCAGACAACGAACCTCCCTTACCTGGAGACCGCCGAGGCAGGACTGCGAGCACTGGAGGGAGCAAGAAAAGGGGGGGGGGTTATTTTGAAAAAAGAAAGTTAAGCCCTAGAAAAAAACTTTTTTTTAAAAGGTTATGTATAGACAATTTTTTGGGGGACAAAGTAGGGAAAGATTAAAACCCCTGCCAGGTTGCTTTTGATGAAGGCCTAAGGCCGAAAAGCATCAGATTTTTTTGATGATGTTATTGCTGTAATGCTTAAATAAATATTTTCTATGGAGAAGCGGTCGAGTTGCCAGCCTGTACTTTCTATGAATCTCCTGCCAGGTTATTGAGGAAATTGCCCTTCTCTTCCTATCCCACATACATAACATAAAGTTAGAGGATATTTCCAAAAGCAGGACAGGAAGCTAGGCAAAATTATTTAACCACTTCAGCCCCAGAAGATTTTACCTCCTTCCTGATCAGAGCACCTTTTACAATTTGGCACTGAGTTGCTTTAACTGACAATTGCGCGGTCGTGCGACGCTGTACCCAAATGAAATTTCCGTCCTTTTCCGCACAAATAGAGCTTTTTTTTGGTGGTATTTTATTTTATTTTTTGCACTATAAACAAAAATAGAGCAACAATTAAAAAAATATATATTTTTTACTTTTTGCTATAATAAGTATACCCAAAAATGTTTTTAAAAAACAAATTTTTTCATCAGTTTAGGTCAATATATATTCTTCTACATGTTTTTGGTAAAAAAAAAAAAAAAAAAGATTGCAATAAGCGTATATTGATTGGTTTGCGCAAAAGTTATAGCATCTACAAACTATGGGAAAGATTTATGGCATTTTTATTATTTTTTTTACTAGTAATGGCGGTGATCTGCGATTTTTAGCGGTACTGCGACATTGCGGCAGACAGATTGGACACTTCTGACACATTTTTGGGACCACTGACATTTATACAGCGATCAGTGCTATAAAAATGCACTAGTTACTGTGTAAATGTCACTGGTAGGGAAGGGGTTAACATTAGGGGACGATCAAGGGGTTAAATGTGTTCCCTAGTTAGTGTTTCTAACTGTATGGGTATATGACTGACTAGGAGAGGAGACATATCGCTGTTTCTGCTTACTAGGAACAAACAACATGTCTCCTCTCCCCTGACAGCACTGGGATTTGTGTGTTTACACACACAAATCCCCATGCTGGCTCTCGTGCACGCCTCCAGCGGCTCTTAAAGGGAACAACGTGCCCATACGTTGTTTTGCACAGCCATGCCATTCTGCCGACGTATATTGGCATGAGCCGGTCGGCAAGTGGTTAATAGAGCTCTCTTTTTATGCCCTTCCTCACCCTATAAGAAAAGAAAAAGGGTTCAGCTTGACATACACTAACAATTCGCTGTGCATATGCCTCAGTATTCACACAGGTGTCACAAATAATCTCCATAATATGTCTAATATGTGTAATATGTTTATTTCCTATGATCATCAGCTCCATCTAGTGTCAATAATTCAGTATTTTCAATACCAAAATCTAGAACAATACCACACTATGGCCACTAGATGTAGCTGTCGATTGTAGAAAATACACATATTAGACACACTACAGGGATCATTCAGGAATAGTATGAGAATACTATTTTTATTTTTTTAATAGTCTGCCGCTTTGAGTATAACCTGTATTGCCCTGTTGGGCAAAGCTCAGGTTCACATCTTTGGGTGGCTTTACTCTCTCTTCCTCTCTTATATATTACCTGCTCCTGAAGGCACCTCCATTATCACTCTGATTCCTTTATCTATACATATTTGGCCTATTCTTTTCCCAGAGTTCCTCTTTATAAGCAGATTAATTACACTTATACACTTACTGTGCTCCATGGGGATGTGAACCAGCGTGATCCACAAGATCCAGCATTACATGATTGCAGACCGGTGGGCTTGTCAAGGTGAGCACACTCAGATGGGTCCGTCACGTTAAACTCAGTCCCAAGTTTGCTGATGCAGATCACATCTCGTCTCTGTGAGCCTTCATCACAATCTGCCGAGCACTAATATACAGGAAAGGAGAATTAGGACCTATGCTTCTTAAACATGTTTTCTATCCTGACTGTATTTTTTGGTCATGTTTCTAGATACAGTATATATGTAAATGTAATCAGTTTAAATTACATGTATGAAATACATACATTGTATGAAACCTCGACTATGGAGCGCTCTTCCGATCCACATCCGCATGGAAGAAAACCATCAGGCCTTCAGGAAAAAACTAAAGACCTTCCTTTTCTAAGAAGCTGGCAACAGAGAACGCACTCTAGCGCCTTGAGGCGATTCAGTTCGCATTTGCATCGCTCTACAAATTCTTCATTCATTCATTCATTCATGAAATGAAATGAAATGAAAAACAGTAGCTTAATGTGGCAGCAATATAAGAGGCCACAATATATCTTTAGTTTTTCATGATAGCCCCCAAATTTGTTATAAGCTCTTCTACATTGAGACCTCCTAATAGTCACATGGGCAATCCACATTTCAAAAGCTGAACTTATTATATATTTGTCATTTCAAATACTCATATAGCGTTGTCAATTTACACAGCGCTTTACATAATAATTATACATTCACATCAGCCACTGACCTCTAGGAGCTTACAATCTAAGGTCCCTAATGCCGCCTACACACGAGCGGACTTTACGGCAGACTTGGTCCGGCGGACGGGATTTCGTCGGACAATTCGATTGTGTGTGGGCTCCAGCGGACTTTGTTTTCTCAAAAGTTGGACGGACTTAGATTTGAAACATGTTTTAAATCTTTCCGTCGAACTCGAGTCCGGTCGAAAAGTCCGCTCGTCTGTATGCTAGTTCGACGGACAAAAAGCCACGCTAGGGCAGCTATTGGCTACTGGCTATGAACTTCCTTGTTTTAGTCCGGTTGTACGTCATCATGTACGAATTCGACGGACTTTGGTGGATTGTGTGTAGGCAAGTCCGTTCATTCACAAAGTCCGTCATAAAGTCTGTCGAAAAGTCCGCCGGGCAAAGTCTGCCATAAAGTCCGCTCGTGTGTACGCGGCATAACTCACAGTCATACACATACTAGGGCCAATTAACCTACCAGCATGTCTTTGGAGTATGGAAGGAAACCAGAGTACCCGGAGGAAACCCACTCAGGCACAGAGAGAATATGCAAACTCAAGGCAGTTAGTGTTGTGTTTGGGATTAGAACCAGCGACCCTATTGCTGCTAGGCAGAAGTGTCAACCACTCTATGTACATGGGGGGCAGCCATGTTTGCTCATTACATAGGCATACTGTGCTTCCTGCTTAGCAGTGCAGTACAGTAAGCCTCTTTCACATGGCAGCAGACTTTACCACCCTCTGACAAGCAATCCAAAGTGAATCGCTTTTCAGAACGTGGTTGACAGCCAGTTTACAGGTGTTTAGAAGGTGATACGGTGGCCTCCTTTGCGGCCTGTTTTCTATTCCAAGGGAGACTTTTTTGATCCCAATGGGAATTTTACATTGAACTATCACACTGCCACTACACACCAAACGTGACTATGGCAACTACAGGTAGTGGTAGCACCGTTCCATTGACATCAGAGGGAGAGCATGACAGGCAGCGCTGCCTGCCAAACTCAACGCGTTAAAGTTCCTGCACTGCAAAGCATCGTGGCCGCAGCAGGAAGCAAGAAGTCGCACACCAATAATGCCATTTCACATCCAACTTATTCAAGCTGGACATCGCAGCCCCACCTAGGGTTGTCCATCTCTAAATTTTCACCCAGTTATTGTCTTGATTACAGATATAGAGCAGTGATATATCTCTACATGTCTATTGTCACACCTCTGACCACTATGTACATTTGGAGGTGGGTGGTTATGGAGCACTAAGAGCACAAATTAACCGCTCGTTTTACTGCCACTCCACTGCCAGACTGAACTACATTCAGTCTGGCTGCAATTTAATGCTGATCTTACCTCTGTTCAGTTCTATGAAGGGACTCTAATAATACTGGGGTGGTTCATCTTGCAACTCTTCATTAAGAATGACGACTGAACTACCTGACATACAGATATTAGAACAGACCTTCTTAGTTGGGGGGAAAGATTGGGGGAAAGATTTTTTTTTTGTATGTAAATCTTGATTGGACAATGTTACACTTCTTAGTGTTTATAAGCATCTACAATGATATGTTTGGCACTCAATTCTGCCCTTATAGATATCCATGAGATTAATATTGTTCTTTTAAGAACAATGGGGTAGGGGTGCAAATGGTGTGGGCTCACCCAGGGTGCGTAGCCTAAGTACCAATCAGTCTTCAACAGAGCATCCTGCAAGGATGATGGTTGGGAACTCCAGCAACCCCCTGTTTTCTTTGCTGCAAACCAGCACCAGGTTGCGTCCCCCAAGATTGCACCACCCCCTCCCCCCAAGAGGGCGGCAGGACCAGGTTAAGGTACAGAGACAGTGGGGGAGACAGGAGACTAAAGGGTAGTCAGATCCAAGCGGGGGGGGGGGGGGGGGGCAAGTGGCTAGCAGAGAGCAGTCAGGTACAAGTAGGGGTCTTGGCAGGCACCAAGCAGTCAGGCAGTCTGGATCAGCAAAGGATAGGCAGTACACAAGGCAGTAGATGGGAGGGTAGTCCTGTTCAAGCAGGGGTCAAGGTAGGCAGCAAGCAAAGGGTAATCAGGCAGTTTTGGTGAGCAAAGAGTCGGCGGTAGATGGGAGAATACTCTAGTTCAAGTAGGGGTCAAGGTAGGCAGCATGAAAAGGGTAGTCTGGCAGTTCGGGTAAGTGTCTACAGTAAGCGGTAGACAAGAACAATAGATGAAAGAATAGTTTAGGTGCTGCATGCTTGGCCAAGAACAAAGGGGACCTGTCTGTCTGCTTACCTCAGACCAAGGTCCTGTGTACCACTTCACTATCCTTTCACAGGGTCCACTGTTACAGACTCTCATGTCAGAAGGCTTAGTTCCTCCGCAGCTTTCCTGAGATTCATCTGAGGCTGAACTAGAGAGACAGAAGACTGAACGACGCTGGATTCCCATTCCACATTCTGAAGAACACTGTAAGTGAAAAAGAAAGGATGAAAATCTATCACTAAGGCAACACAACAGGAATGACAAAAATCAGGAAGTCTTTCTACTGACAGCAGGTACCTATTAGTTGCACAATATATTGGGGCTTTAGAAGAGGTCATCACACATTTCTTCTCTGGTCTACACATATTAGGATAAACCATTCTGGGCCATTTGCTAAAATCTTTTAAAATAAATGCTATGTAGCGAGTTCCTGGGCCCCCAGAGGCCTAATGGTGACTTCCAGAGTTAGGGACAGCTGACATCCTTCTGTGTAGAGTGGGTTACAAGGCATAGTGGGTGAAGTGCAAGGTGAATTGATGGGCGCCAGACGCTTCTTGAATGCAAAGAGATTTATTGTCTTTTAAACAGAACTCTGGGAAAGAGGGTTAAGGCCAGGACACCCTTAGGTAGATGCAATGTTAATTGTCAGACTCCGAGACTTCTATAGGCAGACAGCCATAAAGGAGAAGGCATCTAGCTAGACACCACATCTGAATGGGTAGGACTGCTGTCTCCTATGGCAACAAGCTTGTAACAGTTTACAACAAAGGTTGCAATCAACTTCTTCACTTCCTCCACAGTCTCCTACTGTAGATCTTCACTCAACTGAGCTCCCAGTCTTTCACTAGACTACCAGATGCACTCGCCACTGGATCCCCTGGACTCTTCCAACTCTCTAACTCAGTATCTTCTTCAAGCTTCACCCCTGCTTCCCTGCTGGGTCCCTAGCTTGGCACTCACAAATAATCCTCAAGCGTCACCCCGCTGACCTGCTAGGTCCCTGACTTGGCACACAATGATGCTCTGCAAGCATCACCTCCACTGGCTGGGTCCCTAGCTTGGTACTTGCTGAAGTTTCCCCACTTCTTGACCTTCCCTGACTGGTGAGAAGACTGCTCTGGTACTTGCTTCAGCTACTCACAGTGGTCTCCGGGAGCAAGGTGGATGGTCCCTTAGTGGCGACAGCTTCCCCTTCTTTTCTCCGACCACACTGGTTCCCCATCCGGCTGAATCGTTACTTCTGGTTGGACTACAAGCCGTAAGTCCCAACCCTATGCTGCTCTCCCGCTCCTGGAAAGCCCCTCAGGCAGCCTAGCAGAAAAGTGTCCCCGGGATAGGCTGAGGTTTCCAGCCTAGCAGCCTGGGGTAGCACAACACACGTCCACCCAGACCAAGCCGTCCAGGTGGCACAGAACCCCGATCACCAGACTCCACCCAAATAAATAGGCTCTCCCAGCAGGCCAATGGACCAAAGAAATCCCTGCCTATTAGCTGAGACACCCCAACCATTCATGTCTGAGCTTGCAAAGCCCTTGTCTTGTCTAGTGTCACCAGCATAGCGCCACCTAGTGACAGAATAGAAAAGGTGCAACAAGTCCAGATTTAGAGAGGAATCAATTGATCTTCAAACAATTGGCCAAGGCAACTATTGCCTGGCAACTAAATTTAATAGCAACCCTGCCTAAACATCAGGGTGCTACAGCTATACGATAGTCGCTGCTTTAATGTAATTACAAGATTATTTCCAGTATTGCAGTAACAAACACAATGACAATTGACAGGCAATGGCAGGCATTTTCTGGTTCCTGGGATAGTGAAGAAGGCAATGGTAGACACGATGGCCTAATTTTAGCGGGCATAATATACAGGTATTTTATTTGTAATTCTTAGAGCTGGTGTTTAAGTCTAGTCATATCAATGATGGATCAATTCAGATTTTCTTCTATGGTTGTTGTAATTTAGATATTGTCCTTTGAATTAAGCCCATCCCTTAGTAGTGGGAGTTACCATTGGTAATGACTTACCGTTGAGCTCCATTCATTGTGGAACCAGCTGCGGACACATGGGCCCATGTCACAGGCCTCGTTGGTTCTAGGTCGGAGGCGGTTGCTGCACTCTCCATCACCGACTTCATCTCCTTGGCTACTAATGCAGCGCACATGTCGCGTCCTCTGCCCAACGCCGCACATGACGGAGCACTGTGGATACAAAGATGTCAAGGCAAGAGTAAGCAAAATGAAGGATAAGAACTGCAGAGGATGGTTACCCACAATCAAACCTCCCAGAATAAGCACAGGTCTGAATGTTGTAGAGGACGGTCATGCCAGGAAATTCTGGATACCAAATATTTCTGCTGGTTTATTTTTTTTTACTATTGATAGTTCTGAAAACAAAGACTGGCTGTCTCAAGACCAGTGCTTCTCAACCACTGAGCCGTGGCCTGCTGCTGGGCCATGGCCTCCCTCCTACCGGGCCTCCAGCCAGCTGCCAATCTCCTGAATCCCACAGTGATTCCCAGTCAGCAACCATAGTTCCCCCAACCTTCCATAGTGGACTGCAGTGGTCCTCAGCCGCCACAACGCCCCCAACCTCCCCCAGTACTCGCCAACCTCGTACAGTGTCACCCATCCCCCTGCAGTGCTCCCCAGGCTACTGAATAGCTTCCAGCCCCCTATAGTTCCCCCGACCTACAACACTGCCCACAACCCCTGCAGCACCTACATTGCCCCTGCAAAATCCCCAGCCTCATGGAGCGACCCCCTAGCCCCCTCCAAAGCCCCCCAGACACCTGCAGAAATGTCATCCCCTACAGGGCCACCCCCATCCCACCACAGTGACACCTAGCCCTATCCAGAGCCTTTCAGAATTTAAATATTTCTTTTGCATTCCCATACTTTTATTGTGTAAGAATATAACTTTTTTTTTTTTACTGTTGGGGTATGGGAGGTTTTGGAAGAATTTATTGGTCTCAATAAGGTTGAGAACCACTGCTCTGGACAATTTATATGGGATGGACATTTTTGGCAAATGCAAGTTATGTTAGTAAGTTGAGAATGATATGCTATGCAATGGCTGCAGCTACAGAGGTCATTGAGGGCTTGTTTTTCAGTACATTTAGTGCTTGTTAAGATTATATCAATATTTTACTGACCATAACCTGGCCACAAGTTCACTTTAGGATAACCTGAGGTCTGCATTACATGCTCAATATGACATTCTATAGGATTTTGGGATATACAGGTTCTTACCGTGCTCCAGTTGCTCTGGATCTCCCATTGGCTGCATATACGAAGCTGACATGTCTGAGTGACGTTGGGTTTGGGTAGATGGCCACATCTCTGTGGGTGAACCATGGTGGTGCGATTTGCGTAAATCTGCCGGCAGAGGACCTGACGGTGTTGTATTCCAGGGCCGCAAGTCCGGCTGCAAACTGACCAATTTCCAATATCCCAGCTGCATGGGAATAATAAAGTAAATTAAATTACTAATAATAAAGTAAATTAAATAAAAGACTTCTGGGACCCAGAAAGCTTTAAAACATTTCATAAAAGTAGGAAATGAATGATTTACAATTGGAGTAATATACAAGACCAAAGACAATATACCGTATATACTCGAGTATAAGTTTTTCAGCACATTTTTTTGTGCTGAAAGTGCCCCCCTCGACTTATACTCGAGTCAAGCACTTTTCTGCAGCAAAAAATTTCATTTTCCGAACCGAGTTTGGGGCCCCGTATCTCAGGGCCACTTGGTGCTAGGAACCCCAAATTTAGTGTGCAAACCCAGTGGAACTGGTAACATAACATATCCAAAGTTGGAGTTCCTAGCACCAAGTAGCCCCGAGATACGGGGCCCCAAAGCCAGTTCGGAAAATGTCATTCTCTGCTACAGAAAAGTGCTTGACATTTTCTGAACTGATTTTTGGGGCCCTGTATCTCGGGGCCACTTGGTGCTAGAAACCCCAGCTTTGGATATTTTATGGTGCTAGTTCCACTGGGTTTGCACACCAAATTTGGGGTTCTTAGCACTAAGTGGCCCCAAGATACGGGGCCCCAAATTCGGTCAACTGTGTCCATCTGCAGCAATGTCATTTTGGGACCCTTTGGGTTCAGAGACCCCAAATTTTGGCTGCAGCTAGGGGGCATCTAGGAACCCTTAACTACCGAGTTTGAAGTTCGGGGGACCTATGGCTGCAAATGGGCACAGTGAAGCATGCAAATGGGGACAGTGAGGCTGCAAATGGGCATTGTTGACCCTCTTTTCCACTTACAGTAGCTGTGCATTTCTCACCCTCGTCTTATACTCAGGTCAATACGTTTTTCCAATTTTTTTGTGGTAAATTAGGGCCTCGACTTATACTCGGAACGACTTATACTCGAGTATATATGGTACTGTTTGCAAAGCCTAAGTGTTTCAGGGGCTGTACCTCCACTCACTTCATCAGGGCTTGGAAGAAATGAAACAATGAAACAATGTACTGTATGTATAATTTTCCCAGTAACATCCTCACAAATTGCTGTGAAAATTCATTTCAATATCATCCCACTATAGATTTAATATTGAGTCTACATAATTGTTTCACTTTCTCTAAGTCCTAATAAAGGGGGTTAAGTCCCTGAAATGTGTTGGTTTTGCACACAATATATTATTGAAATACACTTGTATTTGGACTTTTATATTTGGTGTGGCACTTCAATTCTAAATCACTCATCCCTACCATAACCCAAGGTGATCCTGGAAGCCCTACGGCGTGTAGAAGCTGCCAGCCCAATATTCAAATTTTCTATATTTGCACTAGTAACGTAATAATGAATGACAACAATATTATACAGCAAACATATAAAAAGTTCCCAGAGTTCTGGCACTTTTCTATCCATTTTCCTGTAGGAAAAGTCTGCATAGAGAATGTGTATAGGGGAGTGAACACTAAGAAAATGCTTCCTTTGCCTGCAGCAAACTATTGAAACAATTTTCTCACTATAGTACCCTCAGGCAGAACCGGGGGAACAAAGCCTAGAAAGGGTCACCTAACTGAAGCTCAATGACAGCTTTATAAAAAAATCTGTATAGCGTGACTCAGGAATGCAGTTATTCAAACTTATAAAGCTACTGACAGCTGCGCTTCAAAATAATAATTCATAAGTAAAGTGGCTTTCTTTATTTATAAGGACTAGGGCTTCATTGTATTAATGAAAAATAACTAAATTAATGACATTAATATTTTTCTTGCATCTAGCAGGTGGTGCAGTTGAGATGAGATGAGTTTTCTGTTTAGAGATTTACTATCATAATGTGAATAGCCTATATAGTATGATCTTCTGAAGCTAAGGCCTATTCACAACACAGCAAAATGAGTCAGAGGCGGGGCACACACCACTCCCCTTCTTTAGTTTTTATGGCCCCATGTCGATTTTCAGCTCAAGAGGGGCAAGCAACAAGTGAGTGTAGAAAAGAGTATTGATCTAAAGGTTTTTGTCAAGCCATCTTGACAATAACCATCTACAATCTTCAATGGAATAAAGAGCCAATGGAAGGAAATATTAGGTGCACAGATTAATGAGTCCACTATAGTCACATTTTTCAAATCTCTGTTCTTTTGGTAGTCCTTGATTTAGTGCACAGTCCTTTGATCGGCTTCCTTTCATACTTAAGTCTTAAGTCAGTGGTTGTCAACTTATGAGCTACAGGGGCCTCAACTGTGTCCCCTGACATCACCAAAGAGCCGAACATAATGTTGAATATACAGTATCTCACAAAAGTGAGTACACCCCTCATATTTTTGTAAATATTTTATTCTATCTTTTCATGTGACAACACTGAAGAAATGACACTGCTACAATGCAAAGTAGTGAGTGTACAGCTTGTATAACAGTGTAGATTTGCTGTCCCCTCAAAATAACTCAACACACAGCCATTCATGTCTAAACCGCTGGAAACAAAAATGAGTACACCCCTAAGTGAAAATGTCCAAATTGGGCCCAAAGTGTCAATATTTTGTGTGGCCACCATTATTTTCCAGCACTGCCTTAACCCTCTTGGGCATGGAGTTCACCAGAGCTTCACAGGTTGCCACGGGAGTCCTCTTCCCCTCCTCCATGATGACATCATGGAGCTGGTGGATGTTAGAGACCTTGCGCTCCTCCACCTTCCATTTGAGGATGCCCCACAGATGCTCAATAGGGTTTAGGTCTGGAGACATGCTTGACCAGTCCATCACCTTTACCCTCAGCTTCTTTAGCAAGGCAGTGGTCGTCTTGGAGGTGTGTTTGGGATCGTTATCATGTTGGAATACTGCCCTGTGGTCCAGTCTCCGAAGGGAAGGCATCATGCTCTGCTTCAGAATGTCACAGTACATGTTGGCATTCATGGTTCTCTCAATGAACTGTAGCTCCCCAGTGCCGGCAGCACTCATGCAGCCCCAGACCATGACACTCCCACCACCATGCTTGACTGTAGGCAATACACTCTTGTCTTTGTACTCCTCACCCGGTTGCCCCCACACACGCTTGACACCATCTGAACCAAATAAGATTATTTTGGTCTCATAAGACCATAGGACATGGTTCCAGTAATCCATGTATTTAGTCTGCTTGTATTCAGCAAACTGTTTGCAGGCTTTCTTGTGCATCATCTTTAGAAGAGGCTTCCTTCTGGGACGACAATGGTATGGTCTGAGCACTGACAGGCTGACCCCCCACCCCTTCAACCTCTGCAGCCATGCTGGCAGCACTCTATACTTCTATTTCTCAAAGACAACCTCTGGATAAGACGCTAAGCATGTGCACTCAACTTCTTTGGTCGACCATGGCGAGGCCTGTTCTGAGTGGAACCTGTCCTGTTAAACCGCTGAATGGTCTTGGCCACCATGCTGCAGCTCAGTTTCAGGGTCTTGGCAATCTTCTTATAGTCTAGGCCATCTTTATGTAGAGCAATAATTATTTTTTTCAGATCCTCAGAGAGTTCTTTGTCATGAGGTGCCATGTTGAACTTTAAGTGACCAGTATGAGAGAGTGAGAGCGATAACACCACATTTAACACACCTGCTCCTCATTCACACCTGAGACCTTGTAACACTAACGAGTCACATGACACCGGGGTGGAAAAATGGCTAATTGGGCCCAATTTGGACATTTTCACTTAGGGGTGTACTCACTTTTGTTGCCAGTGGTTTAGACATTAATGGCTGTGTGTTGAGTTATTTTGAGGGGACAGCAAATTTACACTGGTATACAAGCTGTACACTCACTACTTTACATTGTAGCAAAGTGTCATTTCTTCAGTGTTGTCACATGAAAAGACTGTCAGAGACTGCAGACCTAATAGAGAAAATGAGGGTCTGAGAGTGTGGATAGGCTACATTTTTGCTGCAGAAGAGAATACAAAACTGGGAACATGTTACATAAGGCGAGTAGAGATCACTGCTATTATCCTAATCAATGATCCCAGGCGGCTAAGGACTGAGGGCTGCACATCATATACCAAGGGGCTGCATGCGGCCCTGGGGTCACATGTTGGGCACCAGAGTCTTAGGTACTTTGCTTGTTCTTTGTTAGCACTTTTTGTACATCATTGTCTTATTAGAGAATTGTTAGAAACTGGTTCTTTGTTTATTTTTGCAGTATTCTCAGTATCCACTAGATGGCACTGTACAACTATATTTGCAGTATGCAGGCAGCATACTTTCAGCTATGTCAACATGCAGCCAGCAGTGAGCTCCGAAATCTTATAAAAAGATGCTGTATAAATAATAAAACTTGGAAATAGAAAAGCTTCCACGTTTTAAGCTGAATTGTGTATTCATGTGTATTTAACCAGCCGGCTCAATTTGATAATGTCAGTTTAGCTGCTCTGTTCTTAATTTAAACATAACCTAAATAAAGATTGGCAGTATAAATAGTGAAAAATGTGTCCTGGATTCATATTACTTTTTTCCCCTTAAAATCAGGGGAAAATTGTGGGTGCGTGTTATACGCCGATTTGAAAATGGCGCCGCCAGCGCCGAAATACACAGAGCCGGTCCTCGGCTCTTCTTGGCCACTTTCGGCTTCACTCGAGCGCCGCCTGAACCTAGCCGAGTACACTTCGGCTAGCTCCGCTCACAGTCACGCCCATCCCGGGCGGGACTACGAGTGGAGCCGAAAGTGGCTGAAAGTGAACGAGAGCCGCCAAGAAGAGCTGAGGACCGGCTCTGTGTATTTCGGCGCCGGCGGCGCCATTTTCAAACTGCAGTGACACTGACATGTCACTGCAGTTTAACTGCAGCCCGGGCAAGGCTGCAAAAGGACACAGACAAAGCTGCAGATTGGCACTGGCAAAGCTGCAAGGCTGCAAATGGACACTGATAAGGCTGCAAATGACACCAAGGCTGCTGACTGCAAGGCTGCAAATGACACCAAGGCTGCTGACTGCAAGGCTGCAAATGACTGCAAGGCTGCAAATGACACCAAGGCTGCTGACTGCAAGGCTGCAAATGACTGCAAGGCTGCAAATGACACTGGACAAGCATGCAGATGGACGCTGTGCAAGGCTGCATTGATGGGCATTTAAATGTAAGTTTTTTTTCTTAAAACATTTTTTTTCCTTAAAATTCCCTCCTAAACTTGGGGTGCGTGTTATACCCCGGCGCGTGTTATACGCCGATAAATACGGTATATAAACAAGTTACTTTTTTAACATCAGAGTTTGCCTTTACATCTTTACATCAGGGTCCACAGAGTTCCCCCTTGCATTGTAAGGGGGAATCCTGCAGACTCTGATGTAAAAGGGAATGCTGGGAACTCTGCCCCTTCACTCCCCACCCAGTAATGTCCTCTGTCCCCTTCACTCCCCCCCACCCAGTAATGTCCTCTGCGCCCTTCACCTCCCCCCCAGTAATATCCTCTGCGCCCTTCACCCCCCCCAGTAATGTCCTCTGCGCCCTTCACCTCCCCCCCAGTAATGTCCTCTGAGCCCTTCACCTCCCCCAGTAATGTCCCCTGCCCCTTCACCCCCCAGTAATGTCCTTTGCGCCCTTCACCTCCCCCCAGTAATGTCCCCTGCCCCCTTCACCCCCCTAGTAATGTCCTCTGCCCCCTTCACCCCCCGTAATGTCTTCTGCCCCCTTCACCCCCCCCGTAATGTCCTCTGCCCCCTTCACCTCCCCTAGTAATGTCCTCTGCCCCTTCACCTCCCCCCCAGTAATGTCCCCTGCCCCATTCACCTCCCCCCAGTAATGTCCTCTGCACCCTTCACCTCCCCCCAGTAATGTCCTCTGCCCACTTCACCTCCCCCCGTAATGTCCTCTGCCCCCTTCACTCCCCCCGTAATGTCCTCTGTGCCCTTCACCTCCCCGCAGTAATGTCCTCTGCCCCCTTCACCTCCCCCCGGTAATGTCCTCTGCCCCCTTCACCTCCCCCCAGTAAAGTCCCCTGCCCCTTCACCCCCCAGTAATGTCTTCTGCCCACTTCACCTCCCCCCCGTAATGTCCTCTGCCCCCCAGTAATGTCCCATGTCCCCTGCCCCTCCCCCCCCCAGTAATGTCCTCTGCCCACTTCACCTCCCCCCCGTAATGTCCTCTGCCCCCTTCACCCCCCCAGTAATGTCCTCTGCCCCCTTCACCTCTCCCCCCAGTAATGTCCTCTGCCCCTTCACCTCCCCCCCAGTAATGTCCTCTACCCCTTCACCTCCCCCCAGTAATGTCCTCTGCCCCCTCCCCCAGTAATGTCCTCTGCCCCTTCACCTCCCCCCCAGAAATGTCCTCTGCTCCTTCACCTCCCCACAGTAATGTCCTCTGCCCCTTCACCTCCCCCCAACAATAATGTCCTCTGCCCCCTTCACCTCCACCCCCCACAGTAATGTCCTCTGCCCTCTTCACCCCCCCCACAGTAATGTCCTCTGCCCCCTTCACCTCACCCCCCCACAGTAATGTCCTCTGACCTCTTCACCCCCCCCCCCCACAGTAATGTCCTCTGCCCCTTTCACCTCACCCCCCCACAGAAATGTCCTCTGCCCCCTTCACCCCCCCCCCAGTAATGTCCAGCTTCTCTGCAGTTTGTGGAAGAGTGGGGGGCGGTGCGATAGCAACTGACCTGTCAGCAAGGTGGTGAGCTGTCAGCGGTGTGGTGCCGTTTCTCCGTTGACTATGAGGTGGCAGCAGTGGCCCTGATGAGCGGAGGCTCGGTGGTATTGGTAGTAGTGGAGACATGTGTGTGGCAGCGGGGTGCAGGAGGAGGAATTGGGATGGGAGAGTGGAATGGGGCACACCTCTCTGTGACATCACACACCAGGCATGCTGATTTTCCGAGGATTGTCATTACACTGGGGCACTCACAGCCGGTGTTTGGGACTCAGGAGTTGTAGTTTCCTGCTGCACTGCTCAGTTCTTTCCAGTCTACACCCACCACCACCAGGAACTTGAGCATGGTCCGGACTACAACTCCCAGAATGTAGTGCAGCAGCCTTCCCCCCGGCCCAGTCTGCCCCTGTTCAAAGGCCATTCCTGAAGGATGAGGCTGCTAACGGGAATGGCGTACCTTCTGTGGAAAAAGTACAGGAACGCCGTTCCCATGCGTTCCCACAGGACTTGAGCCCTGGATCAGCCATAATATTTTGACCACTCATCATAACTCATCAAGGCATGGACTCCACTCTGAAGGTATGCTGTGATATCTGGCACCAAGCCATCAGTAGCTAATGCTTTAAGTCCTGTAAGTTGTGAGGTGGGGCCTCCATGGATTGCACTTGTTTTTCCAGCACCTCCCACAGATTCTTGATTAGATTGCGATCTGGAGAATTTGGGGTCAACACCTCCAACTTTTGTTCCTCAAACCATTTTTGAATTAATCAGACCAGACCACCTTCTTTCATTGTTCTGTGGTCCAGTTCTAATACTCACATACCCATTGTAGACACTTTTGGCTGTAGAAACAGGTCAGCATGGGCACCCTGACTGCTCTGTGGCTATACAGTCCCCAAACGCAACACACTAAGATGCACTGTATGTTCTGACACCTTTCTATAAGAACCAGCATGAACTTTTTCAACAATCTGAGCTTTAGTAACGCTTCTATTAGATCAGACTACATGGGCCAGCCTTTGTTCCCCATGTGTATCAATGAGCCTTGGCCACACATAACTCTGTCATCAGTCCTGATCACTGCAGACCGGGAACATACTACAAAAGCTGCAGTTTTGGAGTTGCTGTGACCCAGACATCTAGCCATTACAATTTGGCCCTTGTCAAAGTCCCTCAAATCCTTACGCTTGCCCATTTTTTCTACTTTCAACACATCAGCTTCAGGGTAAACATGTTCACTTGCTGCCTAATATATCTCACCCACTGTTGGGTGTCATTGTAACGAGATAATCAATGTTGCTTACTTTACCTGTCAGTGGTCATAATGTTATGGCTGATCGGTGTGTGTGTGTTCATGCAGCTTCGACTGTCATGTCATGCGCTCATTGCGCACTCCCAATACACTGATGGAGCTGATTTGCAAGGGCAAGGTTCTAGTTATCTGACCACTTTGGCAGCTAATCAACAACAATCATGCGATCGGGAAGCCACCTCTTTGTGTTAACACTCACTTAAAGGGCCGTTGGGAGGCGGCATCAAGGGGTTAAAGAAGGTTGTAAGTGCCTTTCATGACATTTATTTTTAAAATCTTCACTATTTAGTAGTGATATGTGATCAATTCATACAAAGTGACACAACTGTATCCATACAGGCTTTACAGTATGCTGGAAGTAATGGGACTATACTATTACATATAGAATCATTTGCACTTACAACGCAGGGCAGGGCTGAGTGTTGCAGGCCTCTTCCTGGGGGAATGGCTTGTTGGACAGATCGCACTCCTCCTCGCTGACCTCATCCAGGGAGCTCCTAGAGACGCACTGATAGACGGGGTACCAAAACCCTATGGAGAAAGAGACATTTAAAACTGGGCAAACAAGTGAGCTTTACTATTAAATCAGAGGTGTTTAACTTTTTGACCTTCCTGGGCCACATTGGAAGAGGGGGAATTGTGCTAGGTCACACATAAAATACACTAACAATAAGG
The DNA here is from genome assembly GCF_042186555.1 of Aquarana catesbeiana. Lineage (NCBI taxonomy): Eukaryota > Metazoa > Chordata > Amphibia > Anura > Ranidae > Aquarana > Aquarana catesbeiana. Next base: position 183,183,232 of record NC_133336.1, read on the forward strand.
AGAGCTGATGAGCAGAAAAGGTCAGGCAGATCACAAGTTAATGATGATCACCAATATAGATAATGTACAGCCATGAGAATTACACAAATATACATTTTCACAAAGTTTGCTACCTCAGTTTTTATGATGGCAATTTGCATATACTCCAGAATGTTATGAAGGGTGATCAGATGAATTGCAATTAATTGCAAAGTCCCTCTTTGCCATGAAAATTAACCTAATCCCCTAAAAAAACATTTCCACTGCATTTGTGAAGAAGGCTTCAGGGCGCCCAAGAAAGTCCAGCAAGCGCCAGGACCATCTCCTATTGTTGATTCAACTGTGGGATCGGGGCCTCACCCGTGCAGAGCTTGTTCAGAAATGGCAGCAGGCAGGTGTGAGCACATCGGCACGCACAGTGAAGAGAAGACTTTTGGAGGATGGCCTGGTGTCAAGAAGGTCAGCAAAGAAGCCACTCCCGGGAAAAACAACAGGGACAGACTGATATTCTGCAAAAGGTACAGGGTTTGGATGCTGAGGACTGGGGTAAAGTCATTTTCTCTGATGAATCCCCTTTCTGATTGTTTGAGGCATCCTGAAAACTTTGTCCGGAGAAGAAAAGGTAAGCGCTACCAGTCCTGTGTTATGCCAACAGTAAACCATCCTGAGACCATTCATTTGTGGGGTTGCTTCTCAGCCAAGGGAGTAGGCTCACTTACAATTTTGCTTAAAGCGGAGTTCCACCCAAAAATAGAACTTCCGCTTTTCGGCATCCTCCCCCCCCCCTCTGGTGTCACATTTGGCACCTTTCAGGAGGGGAGGAGGGAGCAGATACCTGTCTAATCCAGGTATTTGCTCCCACTTCCGGGCATAGATAGCCCCAGTATCCGCGGATATCTACGCCATGTCCGGCACCTCCTCCATCCCCCCGCTGTCTTCTGGGAGACACACAAGTCCCAGAAGACAGCAAGGACCAGGGGGACCGCGCAGGCTTCACTTCCTGATTCCCTTACCGAAGATCGGCTTCGGGTGCTGACATCGCGGGCGCCCTGGACAGGTAAGTGTCCATATTTTAAAAGTCAGCAGCTACAGTATTTGTAGCTGCTGACTTAAAAAAAAAATGGCAGAACTCCGCTTTAAGAACACAACCATGATTACAAAATGGTACAAAAACATCCTCCGAGAGCAACTTCTCCCAACCATTCAAGAACAGTTTGGTGAGGAACAATGCCTTCTCCAGCATGATGGAGCACCTTGCCATAAGGCAAATGTGATAAACAAGTGGCTTGGTGAACAAAACATCAAAATTTTGGATCCATGGCCAGGAAACTCCCCAGACCTTAATCCCATTGAGAACTTGCGGTCAATCCTCAAGAGGCGGGCGAACAAAAACAAACCCACAGATTCTGACAAACTCCAAGCATTAATTATGCAAGAATGGGCTGCTATCAGTCAGGATGTGGCCCAGAAGTTGATGGACAGCATGCCAGGGGGAATTGCAGAGGTCTTGAAAAAGAAGGGTCAACACTGCGAATATTGACTCTTTGCATAAACGTAATTGTCAATAAAAGCCTTTGACACTTATGAATTACTTGTAATTATACTTCAGTATACCATAGTAACATCTGACAAAAAGATCTAAAAACATTGAAGCAGCAGACTTTGTAAAAATTAATATTTGTGTCATTCTCAAAACTTTTGGCCACAGCTGTACCTGAGTAATAAAACTTCCTTTTTTTTTGTAAAAATGTTTATTACAAAAGTAAAAAAGGAAAACATAAAACGAGTGCAATATTTGACACGGTTTTTGGTAAACGAAAGCGTGAATATTTGGTTGAATGTATGTAGTAGCAATTCTCAATGACTTCTGAAGGTGCTCATAAGATGTTTTGGTTGTACTTTTGCACTTCGTGTTCTTCATCCTTGAAAATAGTTGCCCACAAATATAGGTGCTGCCGAAAACTGATGACATGAATATGGTATGACTGTGAAGAGTGGGAGATTTTTCTTTTTGAAGGTAAAACTTATTAAAAGTCCAGTAAAGAGACACAAAATATCAAATATTTCTTCGGCCGGATGTCTTTGCTAAGAGTAAACGCATTTTTACAAAAAAACCTCAATAAAAGAATCAACATTTTTAAGTTGGTTTTTTGATTTTGTGTTGGGCCGTACTCATAGCCATCTTGGGCCGCAGTTTGGACACCCCTGCTTTAAATGATCCTGATGCATCAAAAAAAAAGATGTGCAAAGCAAAGTCTTATGCCCCGTACACACACTCGGACTTTCCGACAACAAAACCGTGGATTTTTGTTCGAAGAATGTTGGCTCCAACTTGTCTTGCATACACACGGTCACACAAATGTTGGCCAACAGATACGAACATAGTGACGTACAAGATGTAGTAATATCTTCATTACGAGCGCTAGTTTTACAAGACCGAGCGCTTCGTACTTGATTCGGAGCATGCGTGGACTTTTGTCCGAAGGACTTGTGTACACACAATCGGAAAGTCCGACAACAAACATTTGTTGGCGGAAAATTTGAGAACCTGCTAGCCAACATTTGTTGGAAGAAAGTCTGACAACAAATGTTTAATAGAACATACACACGGTTGGACTTTACGCCAACAAGCTTGCATCCAACATTTGTTGTCGGAAAATCCAATCGTGTGTACGGGGCATTACAGTTTTGTCTCTTTAAAAGAGAAGAATGGCCAAAGCTTTTTTTGCTCATACTTCTCTTGGGTTTCACAGAAGTGCACTTACTTTTGCTCTCCTGGGACCCAGAGCTGGCTGGCAGCAGGCTAAAGCCCGCTATCAACTTAGGTCACAAAGCCGCTCTAGGCTCTGGAAGGATCCCGATCATATTGCGCACCGCTGAGAGCCAAAGCCAGCTGCTCCCCCCCGATTCCCAGCTCGGCGCTCCTGTGGGAGCAACACATTCGAGCAGGTGAGCGTTTCACTTCCTTGCTGTGTTCCATAGCAATCTTGTCATTGGCAAGTTCCCACCAGCAACAGGATCACAAGCATGACATCAGGATTAGGACTGATCTCCAGAAATTAACTAAAAAGTGCAAGGGGAACATTGTCTAATAGGGGTCTAATAGGAAAGTCTGTTATAATTTCCATTTAAAAAGAAGTTAGGGTATTCCAAAGCCCCTCCCACAAACTTTTGTTATAGGATCTGGGGAAACACAGGCTATGACCAAAACACATTCACAGTGATGTAGGCTCTTACCTTTGCCGCAAGTCACAGAACATGGGGTGTTGCCCGCTCTTCTCCAGAAGAACTGGGGTTGCTCTGGCCAGTAGTGAGTGGGTGGGGCAGGAAGTGGGGGGATTCGGACGTTCCGTTGCAAAGTTCCAGCTGGCCTTGGTGGAGGTGGTGGTCGGGCTTGGGGTGGAGGGACCAGATGACGCTCTACAGGATGACCTCGGGGATTGGTCTGAGGAACAGAGTCAATGGATGGAACTGATCTCTGAGGTCCTGCTAGGAGAATTTCAATGTTTAAAATCACTTAGGATATTAATTGTCTAAACATACAAAAGACAACAATTTTAAGGTAAAGTATACCATATATTTCAAGTAATTTTTTTAATGCAGTTTTCACATGTTAACATGTGTAAAATAATACCCTACACGAACAAAGCATATGCAAACTCTAAAGCTGTGCAACAGTTGTTAACACAGCTCAAAAGCTCAAACTAAAACTTTCTCAAAGTGAATGAATTAGAACAGTGGCTGATCATCCTCTTTAACCCTCTCTATGTACAATATTTCAATCAAACAGAGAGGGCCTTATGGCAGGCAGCTTCTGCTGTGCCCTCAGCTAGCCCGTGGTGAATCCTTTATCATGTATTAAAGCTGAACTCCAGGCAAATAACTAAGTACAGAGAAATTTTTTTTTTTATATATGGGAGCTGTTTCACCTACCGAAGGATGTGTGTTTGTGCCCATCCAGTCCTAAGATTTATACAGCTCTATCACACATCACAGCCCTGTCTACCAGGGCAGGAGACCAGATTTTTTCCTGCTATAGTTAACTATCATTTACAGGTCTTGTTTCTTCCCGTGACTGTGACTGGACAGTGAAAGGAGAAACAAAAAACTGAGGAGCTCATATGATTATCACTCTGCTTTCTCCTGATATCGGCATGCCCCTTGCTAGCACATGAGCACAACTTGTGCAGCTTCTCCCTCCCCCAATCTGGGCTCTGCTGTACACTGGATTGAAGGAGGTTAATACCTTATTAAATTTAAGTACCGTACCTACATTGTTTGAAGTTCAGGTCTACATTTAGGCTGGGTTCAAACTGCCGTATGGTGCGGGTCACAGCAGGGGTCCATTGCGTCCCCATTCAACGTTTCAGGTCCGATTTCGGTTTGAATTTTTGACTGAATTCGGACCTGAAACGGACCAGAAGATGCACAGGACTCCTGTGCAATTCGCTCCGGAGGTGTGTGAACCGGCTCTATAGAGAGCCGATCACAGTCTCCTGACATGCAAATTAGATGCGGGGAAACTCGCATCCAATTCGCAATAGTGTGAACCCAGCCTAAATGATGTAATAATGAATACCAAGCTGCATTGATTATTCTCTTTATATGTATCTGGAAGTCTGCTTTTAATTATTATTTTTAAAACAAAAATTGTATATGTATAGTAAAAACAGATATAAAACATCTGTTTAAAAACTATAAATAAAAAGTAATTTAACTGACAAAAACAATATTGTGTCCCTTTAAGCACACACTAAGAGCAGACAACAACAGCCCTATTCTAGATGGAGCACATGGGCGTATTTGTACGTATGCATACACATACATGAAAAAGGGAAGGTGGCATACACACATAAAAATCCAGCAATGTACATTTTTGTAATTTTTTTTACTGATCTATATACAGCGTAAGTTTATGCACCTGTGTATACAGGCCCATTAAAAAAATGTGCTGCATTTAAATCAGTAAAAAAAACCAAACAAACACCTGAGGGCCTAAAAAACATGGTGTTTTTAGGCATCCTCTGTGCAAGAGGTCTTCGAACTATCCATCTGTACAAAAATGACAAAAATAGTAATGTAAGATTGCATTAACTGCCATTGAACTGACGCCTGCTAAACAGATCCTTATGTACGTTGCCACCAGAGTGGCTCTTACCATGCTCCTGTTGTGGGACATTAGGGACGTGACCAGGGATATCAGAGCTGGGCGGAGAGGCGATGAAGTACTGGAATGACACTCCCGGATTGTCTTGCTGAAATATCATCTACAGACAACAAATAATAAAGAGTCAATGATATTTAATGATTGCATTTTCAGACATGCAAAAGGTAAACAGTCTTCATTCTGCAAAATAGATATATATTTTTATTTTAGACTTTATTTGATATATATATATCTATAGATATATATATCTATAGATATATATATATAGATATATATCTCAAATAAAGTCTAAAAATATATATTTATTTTGCAGATATTTCATTATATATTATAAATATATATATATATATATATATATATATATATATATATATATATATATATATTTGTAATTGCATTAAAAAAAAGAAACATGGAAAGCGCAGTAAATCAACCAATGATAAATCACCCAAACACTCTAGACCAGCCATTCCCAAGGACACTCTACATATTTAAATAAAAGAGAAATCCCAGCTACCACTGATACCCTTTATTTTTTTTAGCAAGATACAAAGCTCTTTTGCTTAGATATTGTTCTCAGTGCTTTTCGGAAATAAAATAAATTACGATTTTATGTGCTTTCTCTACTATTTCACCGATTTCAGTAAGGTGTGGAATTTGCCAGCCTTATTAAACAAACAAGTAGTGCTACTGCTAACACGTTTTTTTACAAAGGTTTGACCTGTGACCTATTACACAATAAGTTGCATGTGCTATCAACTCATAAAAATCTCATTCACCCAATTATGTCATATAATTTGTTTAGATATTCTCCTCTGGCGTCAAATCACACTTAAATGGTAACCGTAACACTGGAAATCCATCACACAGATGTTTTCAAGTGTTTGCAGAACTAAGACCACAACCTTCCCGGGCTTGATGGGCTGTCCCATGTGTTATTCAGTTCTGAGCCGTTATATTCTAACATGCCCATATGACTGCAGAAAAATTATTTTACTTTATTTGTTTTATCTTGTTTCCAAAGGTAAAAGAAAAGAATTTCAAGATCCATGAAATCATAAGCTCTAGGTCACCACAAGTATAAATTGAAAGAACAAAACCCCCATGGGTAGATGGGACTTTAAAAGTGACCAGGAACAATGTATTATATCAAAAATAGTAAATATATTAGAAAACACATGTAATAAGTAAAAGACTTAAGTCAACAACGACAAAAAATACATCAATATTGTTGCATATAAATAGTTTTGCATAGCACGTGCAGACACAAGTAGGCTGTTTGGATGAACCCAACGTTTCCGGCTTGATGCCCTTCTTCAGGGGATTTTTTAATATCCAGAGCCCGATGTCAGGTGAATAATGTTGCCCCCCCCCCCCCATAGTAGGAGGTGGAAAAAATCCCAGGGAATGGTAGGAATAAGCTACTTATGCGTGACCATAGATCCCCCAGCGAAAGTCCGCACAGACCACAGATATAGGTCAGATCAAATGATCTATGGAGACAATATGTCAGAGTTATCACCGCACAACGGAAGCACATCCAGTGTTTATGAACCAGCTGAAAGAGTATAATGTATTTTTCCAGCCAAGGCAGTATACCTCCACTGGATGTAATGCTGTATAGCGTGCTGGTGATTGGAGCCATCGCAGCTGCTCCTGAAGACACTTTAGAAATTTTCCATGTGTGCCACGGCTCCTAATGTGTCACTGCTCCCCCACTCATGTAGGTCACCGCTTTTCCTCATGTGTGCCACTGCTCCCCCACTTATGTATGTCACGGCTCCTTCTGATGTGCCACTGCTCCCCCCATTCTTGTATGTCACTGTTTCTTGGGTATCATGTTTCTTTAAGGATTATTCAGTACAGTTGCTCTTAGTGCCAGAAATATGGTGCTAGTAATGTTTGGCTTTAGGCTAACTCCCCCGAAAACTAGTGTCAACACTATAGTTATCAAATTTTTATTTTCTGATAAAAATTTGCCTACACTAAAATGTGATGACATATGCAAATCTCTAACTGTCTGTTATAAGTTGATATTTTTAGTGAAACTGACTCCTTCCTCCCAAGCTTTTCTAGTTGTCTAAAGTGATGAGTGGCCTTACTAATCAATACAGGGGCAGACTAATGCCCCGTACACACGGTCGGATTTTCCGATGGAAAATGTCCGATCGGAGCGTGTTGTCGGAAATTCCGACCGTGTGTGGGCTCCATCGGACATTTTCCATCGGATTTTCCGACACACAAAGTTGGAGAGCAGGAGATAAAATTTTCCGACAACAAAATCCGTTGTCGGAAATTCCGATCGTGTGTACACAAATCCGACGGACAAAGTGCCACGCATGCTCAGAATAAATAAAGAGATGAAAGCTATTGGCCACTGCCCCGTTTATAGTCCCGACGTACGTGTTTTACGTCACCGCGTTCAGAACGATCGGATTTTCCGACAACTTTGTGTGACCGTGTGTATGCAAGACAAGTTTGAGCCAACATCCGTCGGAAAAAATCCTAGGATTTTGTTGTCGGAATGTCCGAACAAAGTCCGACCGTGTGTACGGGGCATAATACTACAAGAGAGGATGTGCCCACATACCCATCAAGTCAGGATTTGCCATATTTATTGCAGGTTATTATAGTCATGTCAAAGGAGCAATCCGATTGTGGTTCAAATTTATGGCTAAGAGACAACCTATTTTATGGTGTCGCTCCCTAACTGGCTTGACCAGCAGGACGTTGCTCCTTTTGGGGATTCCTTGCAAGCAAACAATAATCTGTAGTGTTTTATACCAGTGGGGAACTAATACTCATTAGAGGAAGTGGTTGCCTTAGTTCAGTATTTCTGCCAATGGGTTACCAGCTGCCAAATAGTCCTTACTTACCTCAGTAATAGAGCTATTCATGCCAGACTTCTCAGCATTTTTCCAACTGACCACTAAGTGAGAGGATCTACATTTATTGTACAATGTGATAACATAAACATACTTATTCCTAATATAATTCTTAGAAAATAATTTTACCTATGATAAACCAGAAGAGGGGGCAATTATGTAAGCAAGAGGCTGAGAACCCTGGGGAGTTTAGGATACATAGTACTGTTGCCAGTAAGAAATCACTGACCAAAGATTGTAATGCAAGTCACTTTTCAATTATATCATATTACACAATGGCCCTTTATAGAGTTCTAGATCAACTTTTTTTTAAGAAAATGGATTTTCCTTTAACATGTATCTAAAAGTGAAACTTTGTTTACAGTTTGGTTAGGGCAGGAAAGGGTTAGACCAGTCTTTCTCAACCATTTTACCCAAGTAACCCAAGATTTATTTTTTAAGTTAAAACAATTTATTGGGGGTCAATGCGGAAAATGCCTCTTACATTGGTCAAAGTTGGAAGAATACTGTCCTTACAGACAGCTGAAAAGGTCATTGGTGTCATGAAGCTGGCTTTGAAAAATTGTGTTGGCTTTGCAACTATGAAGAAACCATCAATTTGAAGGTCAATCAGTTACAGCTCAAAGCGGAACTTCCACATTTGGCACTTTTTTGGGGGGGGACAGGTACCTGGTTTTAACAGGTACCCGTTCTCACTTCTAGTCAGATGTGCCGCGGCGATCTGAGCCAGAAGTTCGGCCCTCCCTCCTTCCCCCACAGTCTTCTGGGACACATCACAGGTCCCAGAAGACTATGGGACCATTCACAATGGTCGGCGTGGCTCGCATATGCGCAGTAGGAAACTGGCCATGAAGCTGCAACGCTTCACTGCCTGTTTCCTATAATGGAGATGTCGGCACCTGCACCCTAAGCAAATTGAAGAATCGACTCTGGTAAGAACATCGCTGGATCCCTACACAAATAACTGTCCTTATATTAAAAGTCAGCAGCTACAGTATTTGTAGCTGCTGACTTTACATTTTTTGGGGGGAGCCTGGAGCTCCTGTTCAAGGAATCCCTAACAACCTCTGGAGAAACCCACGTTTTCCAAAGAACCCTGGTTGAGAATGACTGGCTTAGAACCTCAGATCCCTATTGCTGTCTTGTGTCCCTTCTAGCGATGTTCACCTTTTCTATTTGTCATATTGACTGCTCTCATTGAGACCGAAAGTGAGAAGAAATCCAAAAGTTTTGAGTTGTCACAAGAAGATGTACGGGTATATTTTCCAATGGGGACAAATGTTCTGGTGGCAACTGTCTAAAAAGAGACTTCCCCTCGCTTTGGGGAGATTTAATTGCTCTTGATGGGTCTTTAAGACAGGAGGTAAATGGAAATCTCCTTAGCAGAATGCAGGCAGCAAAAAATAACTCTATAAGGCTTTAACCCCTGTCTATGCAAAACAAAAAGTCATTGGTTTTCTAAAATTGGAGAGCCTCTTTAAATTTGGCTCTGAACGTTGGCTGTGACAAGCCTTTCTAACTACCTATTATGAGTGCAAGCGTGTCATCCACTTTTTCAAAAAAACAAAATGCTTTTAAGGATTCACTTGCCTTTAAGTAGCAAATCACACTTTCCACACAGTTAGCTCATCGCTAAATGAAAGGATATGAATCATGACATTCACCAGCGGCTAGATGCTGAATCTCTACCAACTAGGACACGGGTCAGTAAAACGGGGCAGAGGACTTGGCTGAAGGATAGTCAGCTAATTACAAAACCTGTCCTGAAGTGACATCACCATCAATCATCCAATCACAAAGTCTCAGTTTCCTTTCTATTGCTGAGCTCAGTGTGTTGCTTTGGGGAAGGATGTGTTTTGTTAAACTTTGAGTGCCCCTCTGCGGGGATCATAGGAAGTTGTGGCGATATGACAAACTTATTACATATAATGGATTTCATTTACAATATAATCAGCGGCTCTAGATATGCCCCAACCCTGGCGTCAATGTATTTCAATATTCTACAATGCCTTGAGCTCAAGGGAAATGGGATGTGAAGCCCATTGGGATGTGAAGCTCAACTTAAGCCAGAACATTTTTTTTGTTTAGGGTTGGGGGGGGGGGGGGGGGCTGTTAGAAGACTACTTGTGAAAGATTGTTCAATAGAGCATACTATGGGGTTGATTTACTAAAGCTGGAGAGTACAAAATTTGATGCAGTTGTGCACGGGAGCCAATCAGCTGCACCAGATTTTGCACCCTCCAGTTTTAGTAAATCAATCCCTAAGGATGTGTCCATTATTGATTCAAAGAATTTTCATTCAAACATTAAATTTGCATAAAATTTTTGTTTGATTGCCATACCGAAGTATAGAATTTTATACAAATATAATGCAAACATTTTTTTCCAGAATGAGGACCACATTAACAGTTAGAATTTCGTTTGTTCAAGTAATAAACAGTTTTTCGCACTTATGCAACACATTTTGAATTATCTTCACACATGTTATTGTGTTTGTTTAGTTTCATAATAAAGGGTACTTGCCTGTTTCTACTCTTATTGTTTGATACTTTATACCCTTTGGCTGCAAACAAACTCTGCATTTACATTACTGACCTTTCTGTCTGTTCTATTGAGTTGCTTTTGCCGATTGTGACTATTTATGCAGGATGGTCTTTGTACTGTTCTATTTGTATTTTCATAAAAATTTATAGAACAAACAAAAAATGTTTTTTACTTACCTGCTATGTTCAATGGTTTTGCACAGAGCAGCCCAGATCCTCCTCTTCTCGGGTCCCCTGCTGGTGATCTTGACTCCCTGCCATGTGTCCATATAGCAAGCTGCTTGCTATGGGGGCACTCCTGCGGGCTCGATCCCAAGCCAGCTGTGTGTGTGCATAGACATACAGAGCATGTCTCGTCCCCGCCCCCTGCTCCCTCCTCACTGGCTGTGATTGACATTGGCTCCTGCTGTTGTCTCCCTGTCCAATGAGGAGAGAGAGAGCTGAGAGAGTGTCAGGGCTGGCCTCAGCCCTTCCTTCTCTGAGCTGAACGCTTAGCTGTTGGCTAATTGCCAGCTCCTATCTCTCCACAGGTACTCAGCTGTTGAAGATATCCTGCTCGTCAGTCCTGCCTACTTAAGCCATCCAGCCCAGAGGATCTCTGCCTTTGCCTTAGTCAACATCACAGAGATGCTCTCCTGCATTCCTGTTAAAAGACTTGCTTGGCTGACATGCCTTCTGGCTCCAGATCCTGCTTGCTGTTCTACTACGCTCATCTCCGGCTCCCTGACATTTAATTTGTCTGACTATCCGTTCTGGTTCCTGAACTCTGGCTATGTTTTGACTAAGTTTGTTCTATTTATTTTTATTATTAAACAAGTGTGATTTAACTGTACTTCTGTCTCGGTCTGATTTCATGGTTTCTGACAGAGAGTCCCTGCTCTCGTCTCTAGATCAAGATCCGGCTTAGGTAAGTATAGGGGGGGGGGGGGAGAAGGAGCTGGACAAAAAAGTTTTATACATTAATGCAGAGAATACAAAAAACAATCAGTTTTTACAACCACTTTAACCTTTCAATATTCATCTAAAAAATACGTTTTTTCTGTTTCTGTCTCTTTTTTTCCTTTCCAGAAGAAGATTAGCAATGACAGCCCATGTGTTTTCGCATTAAATGAAGAGAATGAAAAACTAGGGTTTGGGACTTTGTATGAGGCGCAGGGCATGTGAAGCCAAGTGACTCCATCCCTGATTAGTTAGCAATAAGGAAAGGAGGATGGGACTTTAACGTTTAATGTTTTCTCATTAAAGCTTTCCTACATACTTCTGTTTAGGACTGCACCAGGGCCATTATATCGGCAAGGAGGTACAATAGACTTTTTGCTGGGCTCAATATTCTTTACGTGTACAAGGAATATATGTGGAAAATATGTTAGTACTTTCATTCCTTATCTTAGTTTCCTTTAATTTAAGAGACTCCAAAAACTGAGAAAAATGATTGGTCCCTTTGGTCATTACATTTCCCTCACCCTCATTCCCCTTCTGCACTGCCATTACTGAAAAGGCCTGTAATTATTCTAGAAAAAAAAAAAAAAAGCTAAGTTAAATGTGTATATTTTTCTTTCAAAGGGTCTTTTATGGAAAGGGTTCTCCAAAAATATTGTGGTTTCCAAAAAAATCAATTTCTAAAGCCTCAGGATAGGTGTACTTATGACTGCAATTTCTACACATGGAAAAATAAACTTTGATGCAACAAGCTATTAAGATGCTGAAATAACATGTAAGTTCCACATTATTTACAGTGTAATAGGCTGTGTTTTTTCTTTTTTTAATGAGAGCATGATTTATTTCCAAACTAGAAGCTCAGGTACTTCATTTCTGGCCAGATGTTGGGCCTTCTTTGCTTGTGGGCTGAGGTTCATCTATGACTTTCTTTGAAAGAAAGTCAGTCTGTCTTCCTAGTACACTCACATAATGTAATACTGGTGAAAAAGATCTAACAAAGAGAGCGATACCCTGTAATAACCAATTGGAAGATCGGAGGAGGTGGGATCTCAGGTACAGAGTTCACCAAAGTCTGATTGGTAACTAAACTGGTTGGTGACTTAATTTGGCCATAGATGGCACGATTTTCTTTCCTGCAACCAAGGGTTGCAGGAAAGAAAATTGTTCAATTCCCCCATCAACACTGACTGTGTTGATGGGGGAATTGAACAATTTTCTTTCCTGTAATAGAATCTCAGGCCGCAGCAGCAGTATGGTTGCCCTTAAAGGGCCAGTTGTATCTGGGGTGCACTACGTACAGAGTGCAGGGCTTTAGGGGTGCATTACACGCAGAGTGCAGAGTTTAAGAGTACATTTAAGTTCAAGTGTACAGATCCATGGGTGCCCTTTACACAGAGTGAAGAATTCCAGGGGTGAACTATGCACAGAGTGCAGCGTTCAGGAGTGTGTTATGTACATAGTGCAGGATCTAGGGGTTAGCTGTGTACAGAGTGCAGGGTTTAGGGGTGCACTGCATACAGAGTGCAAGGTTCAGGAGTGCATTATGTACAGAGTGCAAAGTTCAGGGGTGTGCTATGTACAGAGTGCAGACTTCATTACTTCAGGGGTGTGCTATGTACAGAGTGCAGGGTTTAGGGGTGCACTACGTACAGAGTGCAGAGTTCAGGAGTGTGTTATGTACAGAGTGCAAAGTTCAGGGGTGTGCTGTGTACAGAGTGCAGGGCTTAGGTGTGCGCTATGCATAATGTGCAACCACAAGTCCCCCAAAGCTTCCTCACATCTCTCCTATCTTGCCTGCTCTAGTACCTCCATATGTAGGCAGTTCCTCCATATGTAGGCAGATAGTTCTGTCTGTCAGATCATAGAGATCTGTCCCCGTCATGCCCGGCTGTATGTGCATTCCAGGAGCCGCTAAGAGCAAAGCTGACTGTCATAAACACAGAAGGCTTCTGTGTTTACAAGTGACTGCAGAGAGTGGGAGCAGAGGGTGAGAGCCAGAGGTGGTGGAATGGAGTTCTGCCACATTCCAACTGCAAAACTGGATACAAGGGCCACATGACAAGGCCTGGCGGGCTGGATTTGGTCTGCGGGTCTTATGTAGAACATATGTCCTCTAGAGGAACCCTAGTTAAGAATGACTTAATTTTGCATGGACTGACACTTAAAAGCTGAACTCTAAGCATATAAAAATGATAAACATGAATTCAGCTCTGAATTCATTAATACATCTTTAAAGACAGATGGCTGAGCTCATCAGTGTGCTTCTTCTGCTGTTATTGCCCGAGCACAGGATGAGGGAGGGACAAGACCTGTAAGTGTTACTTAAAACGGTTCTAAAGTGATTTTTTTTACCTTAATACATTCCCTGCATTGAGATAAAAAATGTTTTAGGACTTGCTGTGCCCCCCTCCCCCTCTAAACACTTACCTGACTCCTGGATTGATCCAGTGCTGTGCACGGATGTAGCCTTCTCTCCTCTCTTCGACTTCACACAGAGATTGTCAGGAAGCAGTGGAAGCCATTGGCTCCTGCTGCTGTCAGTCAAATCCAGTAAGGAGGGGGGGGGCTGAAACACATCATGTGTGTCAACAGATACACGCAGCCCATCTCAGGAGCAAGCCCACAGGGGCGCCCCCATAGGAAACGGCTTCTTATGGAAGCGCACTCAGAAAAGGAGGAGCCTAGAGAGCCAGCAGGGAACCCCAGGAGACCCCCCCCCCCCCCAAGGTTTGGGACTACTCTGTGCTATACCATTGCACAAAACAGGTAAGTAAAACTTTTTTGTTTAATTTAAAAAAATTGATCTTACAAGCACTTTAAGCACAGCAGATAAAAAGCAGGTCTCCTCTCCATCAGACAGGGCTGTGCTACGTGACAGTGCTCTGTAAATCTTAGAACTACATAGACAGAATTACAAATGCTTTGGTAAGTAAAACGGCCCCTACATATGAATTTATCCTGTGTATTTAGCTATTTCCTTGGAATTCATCTTTAAACATATTATTTTTGCAAGAAAAGTAGTAGATAAACACAAGATAGAATGTATATTTAGGCATAATGTGTTATTTTGCATCTTATTCTATTGCTGTCATCCTATAATGTTCATACATATAATACAGTTTTAGGATGACATCATTAATAGAAACATCTGTTGCAGTAGATATTGGGCGCAGTTCCTTGTTTCTATTCAGTCCAGAAGCAGCAAAAGGTCTTCTTTCAGCATGAATGAGCTAACCTTGATCTTGGCACAAAGAAACATATGGATGGTGAAATCCATCTCCTACAAATGACTCAACCTATGTATATAAATTTTGAGTTAGAAGACTTCAACCCCAGAGATAAATACTAAGTGAAGCAGCTGTCTATCAAAAGATCCAGATTATGGCTTAACAGTCTTTAGCTTCTGGGATATTAATATATACGAACAGGGTGTGTGCTCTAAAATCTTTCCATTGTCATCAATTAGGCAAGACTCTACCTGACACTGCAGACTTTTTGCAGTTTGAGGGTTGTCTGTCAGCTTACTTTGAAGCTCAGCTCCATCCAACTGGTAAATTTTATACTATAAGCAATGCAGGAAAATAATTAGGCCTGTAAATAGTAAGACAAGTTTGTCTTTGGGAACATAGTACAAAGGACATGCCATGGACTGAAAAAACGCATAATTAGATTATGTTCTTTAAAGAATTCATACTTACATATACATCAAGAGCTTCACTGGTGGGACCCGGAGCTGTGAATGATTCTCCTTCTTGCTCATCCCGGCTAGGCTGGTTGTAGATAAACGCTGTTCCGCCAGCTTCGTATTTTCCTGGAGGGTCTACTGCCCAATTACCATTAACGATACTCTTCCCAGCTCGATTTCTCAAAGCTAAAATCAAAGATAGAGTCATCCATAAGCTACAAGGTAATGGACAACACAAAGTTTAGGGATTGGTCTAGTAATTAATATGGGTTGTTTCATGTTAACTAGTCGGATCTTTTTAGGATCTTGTAGAATCCTTCTCTAACATTACATACATCTTGCTCCATACTGTTTCTAACAGTAATTTCTGCCTTTTTTTTACTCCTACACTCTTAAAGTTATGGCCAACCATTATCTCATATTGAAAATTCTAAGTTCTTACCCAGATAGTTAGGACTCCAAGTCAGTTCTCTGATGCTGATCTGAGTGGCACCTTTTGGAATCTCCAGGATTTTATGGTAGCCAATTGGAACATTAGTGTCCTTAAACGTGCCTGTGATAAACTTGCACGTTGACCCGTCTCCACCACAAACGCCACAGGTGTCCAAAGTGCTATTAGACCCAAGAATGCCATCGCAACCGGGACTCTGCAAGATAAAGAAAAACTTAGGACTTGACATAGGATTGTATCTCAATCATTGTGCAAAAATCTGAATTATTTCACATTACTAATCTCTTTATTTAAATGAACCTGAGATTTCTTTGAAAGTGTGTTTAATAACAAACAATAAAGGCCCAAGCAATAGGTAAAATCTCAGAATTTGAGATAGTAACACAGAATTCTGACACAATAACATAGAATTCTGACATAATATCTCAAAGCACTCTTAAATAATATGTCTGAATCCTGAGATAATAACACATAATTCTGAAATGCTAACACACGATTCAGACATATGGTCTCGGAATGTTAAGATACTATCTCAAAATGTTAAAACTTTTTTTTTCCTTTTCCCCAGAGCTCTTCTGTACACCTTAGCCCATGCCTAATGAAATTTAGTTTTTAGATTACAATGGGGACGGAAAGTATTCAGACCCCCTTAAATTTTTCACTCTTTGTTATATTGCAGCCATTTGCTAAAATCATTTAAGTAATTTTTTTTTCCTCATTAATGTACACACAGCACCTCATATTGACAGAAAAACACAGAATTGTTGACATTTTTGCAGATTTATAAAAAAAAAAAACTGAAATATCACATGGTCCTTAGTATTCAGACCCTTTGCTGTGACACTCATATATACTTAACTCAGGTGCTGTCCATTTCTTCTGATCATCCTTGAGATGGTTCTACACCTTCATTTGAGTCCAGCTGTGTTTGGTTATACTGATTGGACTTGATTAAGAAAACCACACACCTGTCTATATAAGACCTTACAGCTCACAGTGCATGTCAGAGCAAATGAGAATCATGAGGTCAACGGAACTGCCTGAAGAGCTCAGAGACAGAATTGTAGCAAGGCACAGATCTGGCCAAGGTTACAAAAAAATGATGCTGCACTTAAGGTTCCTAAGAGCACAGTGGCCTCTATAATCCTTCAATGGAAGACGTTTGGGATGACCAAAACCCTTCCTAGAGCTGGCCGTCTGGCCAAACTGAGCTATCGGGGGAGAAGAGCCTTGGTGAGAAAGGTAAAGAAGAACCCAAAGATCACTGTGGCTGAGCTCCAGAGATGCAGTCGGGAGATGGGAGAAAGTTGTAGAAAGTCAACCATCACTGCAGCCCTCCACCAGTCGGGGCTTTATGGCAGAGTGACCCGACGGAAGCCTCTTCTCAGTGCAAGACACATGAAAGCCCGCATGGAGTTTGCTAAAAAAACACCTGAAGGACTCCAAGATGGTGAGAAATAAGATTCTCTGGTCTGATGAGCCCAAGATAGAACATTTTGGCCTTAATTCGAAGTGGTATGTGTGGAGAAAACCAGGCACTGCTCATCACCTGTCCAATACAGTCTCAACAGTGAAGCATGGTGGTGGCAGCATCATGCTGTGGGGGTGTTTTTCAGCTGCAGGGACAGGACGACTGGTTTTAATTGAGGGAAAGATGAATGCGGCCAAGTACAGGGATATCCTGGACGAAAACCTTCTCCACAGTGCTCAGGACCTCAGAGTGGGCCGAAGGTTTACCTTCCAACAAGACAATGACCCTAAGCACACAGCTAAAATAAGGAAGGAGTGGCTTCACAACAAATCTGTGACTGTTCTTGAATGGCCCAGCCAGAGCCCTGACTTAAACCCAATTGAGCATCTCTGGAGAGACCTAAAAATGGCTGTCCACCAACATTTACCATCCAACTTGACAGAACTGGAGAGGATCTGCAAGGAGGAATGGCAGAGGATCCCCAAATCCAGGTGTGAAAAACTTGTTGCATCTTTCCCAAAAAGACTCATGGCTGTATTAGATCAAAAGGGTGCTTCTACTAAATACTGAGCAATACTTAGGACCATGTGATATTTCAGTTTTTCTTTTTTAATAAATGTGCAAAAATGTCAACAAATCTGTGTTTTTCTGTCAATATGGGGTGTTGTGTGTACATTAATGAGGAAAAAAATGAACTTAAATGATCTTAGCAAATGGCTGCAATATAACAAAGAGTGAAAAATTTAAGGGGGTCTGAATACTTTCCGTCCCCACTGTATATACCCAAAAAAGACAGTTGTCTGTTTTAATTATAAAAAAATTAAAAATTATGATCTCGACTCTTCTCTCAATGTTCTTTTCAACACTAATCCCAAACTCTGTTTTGATAATGTCTGTAGACATTTTCGTACCAGATGAAACCTAATGAAACTTTTGTAAGACTTTTCTTTTGGAAGATATGCCCATACCAGACAGTTCTCTATTTTAATAATACGAAAAATACAAAACGATAATCTTGACACTTCTCTCAATGTTTTTGGCCATGCTAATCCCAACCTTAAATCTAATGTCTGTAGACAATTCCATACCCGATGAAACCTAATGAAACTTTCTGTAAGACTTTTCTTTTGAAAGATATGCTCATAACAGACAGTTGTCTGTTTGATTTATACAAAAAATACCAAATGATCATCAATTGGACTCTTATCTCAAACCTCCTGGACATGCCAATCCCAAACTTTGATCTGATAATGTCTGTAGACGTTGCCATAAACTGTTTAAGCAATTATTGAACTACAGTTTCCAGGCAATCCAATTAACCATATGAACGATCATTCATGTTTATATGGGTACCTTAAGCATAGCCAAATAACATTATATAGTGACCCAAAATGGCCGAATGACTTTTTGAGGAACTCACAAAGACTTTCTCTTATCTTTTTTTTATGAAATCTTGATATTTTCCTTTTTTACTCAATGAATGAAGGGCTGCAGTGCTCCAGTGAGCATGAAAAGAGACAGTATTAATATGTCAATAAACTGTAGACACATGCTACAAAGTACATAGAGACTTGAGTTAAAAAAAAAACAGACAAGTCCATCAAGTTCAGTTCTTCTCATTCCAAGTAAGTGAAACATGACAGATGAACTGTCTGAGTCTACTGAAGCCATCAAGATCTCTCTTTAGATCAATCAACCACCACAATGTGCCATTCTTCTACCACTTGCCGCCAAATTCTTTCTTTCTGATACACACCTCTGACTCATCTTAAGGAGGATCCACTACAAGAAACAGTAGCCCACTTTTGCCTCCTGGTTTTGTAAACTATAAAATCATAGGACTTTTTAGAATGAATTGTGACTATGAAATTAACTGCACATATTAATTTAAACGTGAACTCTAGGCAGAATTAAAGAGTTGATCCACCTTTGTGGCAAAAAAATAGCAAATTAAAAAAAATATATATATGTAGCATATAACATTGCTACACAAGCCATATTATAATTTAATGTTATTAAAAAATACCTAGTTTTTTTCTCTAAGCTCAGTGGGGTTGTGAATTTCCCACTGTTACCTGTAGGTAGAACTAATACTGCAAGCCATCTACCACTGATGCATTCTGGGGAAGGATATATATTTTTGACACAGTTGGCGGGCAGGGTCTGAGGAGGAGATGAGGAGATGCTACTGGAGGGAGCTCAGTGTTTAGGTCCATAGGCCTATTTTGAGGCCTACATACACTGAGGTGGTCCTGAGGCTGTCCTGCTTGGTGTGGAGGAAGCTGTACCAAGGTGAGAAGATCCAGGGGAGGCCCCTTACTAGAGAGAGCCAGGATAAAGGCTGGTCTTTCAGAAGGGTCTGGTGACTCGCTTGGAGGACTTACTGGTATCTGAAAACATGCTTATAGTGTTGCTGGGTTGCCTTAAAGGTCCTAACACTGTGAAGCTGGATTCTGTTATGGCTCTGAAGAGTCTGTAAAAGATTTGCTGTGGTGTCTGGAACCCCTCACCCTCACCCTCACTCCTTCTACCTCATTTTCAGTTTTGACATTAAAAACTTCTAAAACACAAAAAGTGACTGCTGCCCAATTTCTGTTCAAGATTCCCCATTATAGCCATTGACCCAGCTCTGGGGTAAATGCTGGCTGACTCGCCTGTCTCTGGAGTTGATATCGTGCCTCTAGGGTACCAGGGGGTGCTACTGTAGAGATACTCTTTAAGAGATACACATTAATGCAACTCTGTATTCATAAAGATATCATTACGTATATTTGTTAAATACAATCCAAAATAACTGAATTTGCAATGGTGTCAGTCTTTTTCAATTCACTGTACAGCAGGGCTCAGAAAGGGGGAGGGAGGAGTAGCACCGGGAACCAGTAAGTTGTAGTGCTGCAGTGCTTACGTGCTTCAGAATGAATGGCAACATTTAACAAGATTCGTATACCACACATACTGTATACCTGCATTGTTATGAGATACAAAAAAATGCAGGTAATAGATGGGAATTTGGTCTAATAAAATTAGACACAAAGCTTGTCATACAGGAATTAGAATAGTCATAAAAAGAAAAATGTAACTTTAGGTAATATTACTTACAATTCTATTTCCTGACAGCAGATTGTAGGTATGTTGTTTTGGGTCAGTTACATATAGATTCCAATGCTGCATTGTTTACAGATGACCAAATGTACTCCACACCTCCATCTATCACCCTGATTGTGTGGTTATAAAATTATCAGGGCATCAGTACTTCAGAACTATCTGTCATCCAGCAGATTGACATTTTACCCTCTCACCTGCCCCAGTCATGTTTTCTTTCCAGAGGCTCTGTAACATTTTACTACCTGCTAGGCACAAGCTTGAAATAACAAATTAGTGTCAGGAAAACTGACAGCTTTATCTCTATTAAGCTTCTCAAGAGTATGCTCCAGGAATCTGGCCAAAAGAAGAAACCAACTCCGTGAAATATTCACTGCACCCTAAATTGGTATTTTAAGTGCACGTATAGCCATTTGTTTTTTCAAGGTTAGCACCACCTTACATCTGGAAGGTGGTTTTGGAACCTCAGACAGAATAGTGGGCTAGCATCTTAAACCTAAGGGATCTTTGTTGTGTGGAAGAAATGCCAAGAAATGCTTGCCACTTTAGGAAGCTTAACAGAATTTATTAGACACACTAAACTCAGAGAGAGAGAGGGACTGGGACACAGGATACCCGAAAATGAAGAAAAATGTGGACTCCAGACTTTGCTTACAGTCAATACAGAAGAAAAAGCCTTTCATCTGAAATCCTTGAATGGGTACTGATGAGCGCCCAGTACGAAAGTTCATGACACTCAGGAATCTATTCCAAATGTTTACTGAATAAGAGTATCAGAGGAAGCCAACCAGTTTTCTCCCACTTGTGGGTGGAGCCACCTTCACATAGAGGTACCTTTTGTGTGTATATGCTCACCAATACCCGGGACCAGGTTGGGCCACATTCATGCGAAAGTCAACATTATGGTGGTACCCTAACTTAGAGATGAGCCGATCACTGTGTATAGTAATGCCCAATCCCATGTTACTACACACCTTCCTCGATGTGTGTTGCATTTAGGAGAAACACTACTGAGCCCGTGCCCTCTACACCAGTCTAGTGTTTCTTTGTCACCTCAGTCCCAGTGACAGAATGAGGTTCAGCCATGCACCAAGCACCGATCTCATGCATGCACTTATA
The DNA here is from genome assembly GCF_042186555.1 of Aquarana catesbeiana. NCBI lineage: Eukaryota > Metazoa > Chordata > Amphibia > Anura > Ranidae > Aquarana > Aquarana catesbeiana. Next base: position 183,204,573 of record NC_133336.1, read on the forward strand.
TAACTTCTTCTGCTCTTCCGTACCATGCAGCTAGATTATGGGTCTTTGTACGGCGGGTTCAGTCCCAGTTGCCTGGGGGAACCAACTGCTAGGGAGGGAGCCAGATCATCAACCCCTTCAGTACCGGAAGACCCTCCGCCATGCCAGTTACCATGCTTCATGACTGGCTCCTTTGTGCTTTGCACTAGTTACTCATATCAACTGTGGTCCTCCTCCACTTGTCTTGCGAAGTTAACGTTTGAGTAGTGGCTTTGCTTCATACCCCACATGTGCTTTACTGACCCTGTTCTTTCATACGTCAGAAACCATCATGCACACCTTTGAATGATTTCAGACCAGGCTTGAGACAGTTTGGCAACTTTACTGTAACTCTTCATGGCAGAACAAATAACAGACACAACATAGTCCAGAACATAAAATAACTAATGGAGGTATCTGCCCAGGCATACCTTTACAGGTATTAGTCTATGACTGGAGATCTCCAACAACTGGTAGTGTCCACCAGAATCTCGTGGGGTTACATGCTGGATCTTGAACTCCTGAGCTTCATGTCCTTGGTGTGTTCTCTCCTCGACTCTCGCTCTCCAGCTCTTGCAGTCGCTGACCCCCTGAGCCGGACCTTCCCCTTATTTATGTAATCACATGTGGTGGAAGGCTGGTCCAAAAAAGAAAAGCCTGTGAACTGAGGTCCTGGACGTTAACCCTTTCCCCAGCCTGGGCAAGCCAACTACCTTGATGATGCAGAAAACCCACATTGTAGGCAACCTGCCTACACACTTCCTTAGGGTTAGTATACACAAAAGCAAAATATATCTATTTATAGGTTATTGACGCATCTATCTATATAAGCTATTCTTATCATGTTTCGATTTCATGCATCACTTTTGTGTACACTAGCCCTGAGGAAGAGAGAGGCATTTCCCTTGAAACATGTTGGTTCTTCTTAAATAAACATTTCAAATAGACCTCTGAGTGTCATGAACTTTTGTACTGGTCACTCCTCAATACCCATCCCAGAGTTTGTCCTCCACTGAGCATTCTCTTTTAGGTTATCAGAGAGTTAGCAGTCCAGGACTGGAACAAGGTCAATTAACATTGCACCTTCATTGCTTTTCAGCCCCCTTGAAGGAGCACTCATTTGAGTTTACTATAAATCCAACACTACCAATACCTCGCTTCTATTGGGCCAGCACCCATCTATTTGTCCAAACATACACATCAGCTACTTTAAGCCAAAACCAGCACTCTGTGTTCTTCAGACTTTACAGCAGATTTTAGACAGGGCATATACCTTCCTGGCTGAGACACCTGAACTTCCTGCAATGTCCACTAACATTAGCTTTGACCCAGCTCTCCAGGATACTCCTCAGGAGCTAAGTTTTCACCCCTAGTGCTCCAGTCCAGGTTGTTCAGAATTCTTAGGTCTCTGACCCAAGCCTCACCTCTAGTAAAGGCTCTCCCCAAGTAGCAGGCCTGGGATGTACAGACCCCCAACACACAATCTACTCTACTGGCAGTAGCTCAGGTGGTAAAAGGGTTGTCCTATCTACAGTTCAGAAGGCAAGAGAGCTCCTTAACAACAAGCAGAAGCAGAAAAACAATATAACCGAAACTTAGGGGAAAATTGATTAAAACCGAACTATACCAATCTATGCTAAGATTGACTACAGCCCAGCAGCACTAAAACAGAGGCTAAGGACACGTCTGCTTAGGGTAGGATTTCTACAAAAGTTTTAAACATAATAGAGAAGTGTTGAAAGCTCTAGCAGGTTATTTTTTCCTGTCTGTGTCCTGTTAGGAAGATTTCCCTGTTGTGACTCCAAGCCAGAGTAAGAGGAAATCTCCCCAAAGTGAGAATATTCCTGTCTTAGACAGTGGCCACCAGAACATTTGTCCCTACTGGAAGATTTCCTCTCCTTGCTTTTGTGATAACGCTAACATTTAGAATATCCCCTTTCTCTTTGACAAAGGTCACCAGGACAATCAGAGAGTTGAATCTTCCCACAGACTGCAATAAAATTTGGAAGAGGATGTAACTCTTCCCCACTCTATCCAACCCCCAAAAAAACAAAGTTTTGCCTCGGCATACACTTTTAATTTCATGCACTAAAAACAGTATAGGCAGATTCTAATGGGTCTGAATGGCACAACAGCTTCTATTCTTCTTCAGGAACAAGAAGCTCTGCTGTCCAGTGAATGCCACATAGGCCATAGATTGGGCTGCTGCTAGACTGAACTGTGGAGACATCTGTCCATCTTAAAGGAGGTTTTTGGAGCACATGCTGGTGACTGCAGCACACACTTGGTACTTTTTTGTCTAATTTTTCAGTTTGAAAAAATGATTGGGACAACTTCTATGTAGATTCCACATAAAACTTGGAAAACCTCCTGGTACAGCAAAGAACCCCAAATTATGGAGGAGATTATTATGTCTGCCTGGGACAGAAATGATCACATGGCAAGAAATGGGAACCCCATACAGTATATGGTCACTCTCACCAAGGAAGCCTAATTCATATCTTATTCCCAAGCTGGTGACAGGGGCATGAAAACTAGCCACCTCTTGCCTGAACAATAGATAATTTTAAAGTACATGTTCACATTTTAACAAATGTTGTCCAGCACCCATCCCTAAACTTCTCAGCACAAACAGTTGCCCCCCCCCCCCCCCCCAAACCCAGTGGTCTGCCTTACCTCCTAAAAAGCCTGGAGTCTCTTGCATTGTCCACTGCCCGGCTGGTAAAAAATCTAGCGTTGGGCCGTCCATGCTTGTGTACTAAAGCTGGCCATACTTATACAATGTCTTATTCAATTTCCTTGATTTACCTTAACTACGTAGTGCAAGGGCCTGCTTATTTGCATACAAATTGAAAGTCTTTAGGTATGACCTCAGATTACATGGTTTTGGTGACTCTAATTGTACAATAAATATGTATAATGTATGCCCAGCCTAACATCCTCTATACTTGAATGGGCAATGATCAATTGCAACAATTGTTAAAACACAAACGTGTACTTTGAGATAACCTTTTGCTAGAAGTAAATTCTAGAGAACATTTCAAGTCACATAGAAATACATAGAAGGGAGTCATCAAGGGCATAGTTTATACATAATGCCAATATAGACCTGTCCAGGGCTAGATCTACCATTAGGCACAGTAAGAACGTACCTATAAGTATGACTGACAAAAGGGTGTCTCTTTCCTCTTCCCTAAATAAGCTTTTTCAGATATTATCTCAATATCGTAAGCCAGGTCAGGACCAGGAAAACAGGGAAAGTTACCATTTTAGAAAGGTCGCCCTAACAAAGGCGTTACTTGGGGTGCCAAAACGTGTGTTTGCAGGCTCCAAATATGCAAATCCAACCCCAGACTTGTCAAATGCTGATAAAATGTCAAAATACCCTGCGACTGAGTAGGAAACACCCTCCACTGCCATATTTTAAATTTTGAGTCTCTCCCTACCTCCCTTATGTGCTGCAGCAACAACCTGGAAATCATATGTAACAGCTGACTTTCTAAAAGTATTTGCATAGGAATAGCACCAACTCCATTCTACTGTTCTGGGATGCAATGTTTATATAGCAAAAATGTAAAGTGAGTTTTATGATTATGTTTATCTGCACTTGATTTCTTCTTCAACCGGCTAATCTTGGTGCTATATTGCTATATTGTTCAAAATGCAATGACAGCAGGTTTGGGTTACCAGTGAACAGATACATTATGGGGTTTTATAGACAAGAAAGGTCTGTGTAAAGCTGTGTTAGGATGACCCCAATTTTCACTGAAGAATATGTTAAATCTTTTATCACATATCTGCATGTCGACAGATGTTGTTCCAAGAAATGTTTATGTTGCCAATGATGAGTCTACACAATATACATAGAATAGATATTGAAATATTACAATGTCTGCCAAACCTACTGTTCTCAGGTGGTGGTCTGCACACATGGAGGAGGAAGTTTATAAGTTACAGATTTTGACTAACTGAAGTTTGTTCTCAGCGCTGATGTACAGATACAGTCTCAAAATTTACAACAGCCTGTCTCATAAGACAAATGGTAGAAGAGTGTTTGGAGTCTGCACCTGGCACACTCTACTAAGCATTGGTGCTCATCTAATACAGGAAATACACACAATGCACTGATTCCAAACACAATATATTACTGTGAATGTATGGGCTGATCTCACCTTGTAAGGTGGCCCCAGGTTAAAAAAACAGGTACCTCCAGGGCAGGGTTGTATTTAAACTCCGCCCTAGGCACACCTGAATGGTGACACCCTTTTGTACAAATCACACCTCTTGTATCATGCAGCTACTAGATTTTACTAAAAGTTAATGCTAGAATATGGTATTTGAGTAAGTCTGAGGTCATCTTATCTAAAACAACCACAGTTTAACTGTACAGACCAATGGGAGAAAGCAGAGAAGGTTTCACAATGTTTAAACTATAGTGAGTCTTCTGACTCCTGCACCTACTTCCTTCCTCCTACAGTTCTCTTGCTGAATTCAGCTACAAACATCCAGAGATGATCAAAAAAGGGAACAAAATAGGTAAAATTATCACAAGTTGTATAGCTTGAGGCATGGTGATGCCCCTTGACAATACTGGTCACCAGTGGCAAGACTACTAGAGTTCTAAAGGTCACACTTGCAACCGGGCCCTGGCGATCTGCCACCATGGGGGGGGGGTAAGAACATGTGAAACATGCAGAACATGTGAAAGGATTCTCCTGCGGGACCATAAAAAAGGTCCCCGCAATAGGAGTAAAGGGCCCCAGGCTCAGTGGGAAGGGCCCTGGAACCGGAGGAAAGGGCCTGAGACGAATGGGAAGGGACCTTCCCATCAGTCCAAAGGGAAGGGACCGATAGGAAAGTTGCTATTCGTTTGTACTGTTGGTGAAATGGTGCTGGGGCGCACTGGATACCTTTGCTGCCATTGTTGCCAGTTGTCCCTGTACCTTTAAGGAGGAGTGGGCTCCCTCCAGGCATACTTACCCTTAATATATCTATTGTTATATATGTGCTCCAACTCAGGAGACTTTCAGAATTATAGAGTTAGGATGCAGTAGAAAGGGGTGCTGTGACATGGCCTCTGCAGGCTTACGCGTACATTTGCAAATGTGTGGGACTAAACCTCTGTTTTAACGTGAAATGTTGGACAGGGTGATTTTGGTTTGTTGCAGGCTGGCTGGTAAGTGAGCTGGGAATTTTTGTTTGTTGTTTTTTGATATGTATCTATCTGAAGCAATCTCAAACTGACCAGTCAGATAGATGAGATTGGAGAGTTTTGAGTATACTTCCTGGTTCAATCTTTTCAGTTAATAAGGTTATGGAATTTTATCTATTAGACCTCTTAGCTCTGGCTTTTCCTTATTGATGTAACTTAATTGTCTCGCAGTAACAAGATTTCCGGTTAATTACGTGCCTGACCAGGCTGAATTTATCAGATAATCTCATGTTTGAGTCCCAGACATACTTTGAGCTGTTGAAGCCAATATATTGGTCCCTTCCTTCAGGCCATCATAAGAATTGGGAGGTGGGTGGCTATTTATATAACCTCTATGTCCACCCTGATTTCTGTGTGTTTTTTCTTGCGGGTCCTTCTTCTAAAGTTATTTGGATTTGGGGGCATTCCTTCTTTAATTGAACAAAAAGAATAATTGCCTTCTGTTCTTAATTTGAAAAAATTACCTTTGAACAATGACACATTTAGGCTGTTTGGAAACGGATCCAAAGTGCAAAGTGAAGGGCTATAATAAATAGTCAATCGTGAACGTTTGGATTATTTTGGCCTGAACTTTAAATTATAATTTGCTGAGATAGCAATGCCTATTGTATTATATCCTTTTTCATTCAAATAAAGTAAAGCAGTCATTTAATTTAATCCAGATCGCAGTCATTTAACTCCAGAATTAGTCTGTTTTTCAGATTTGTCGGATGGCACTAGAATACCAAAAAACCCAAACTCAGTGCTGAAGCAACCCTTGATTGAGGACAGAATTCCAGAGATAGCTAGCAGTCTGTCATTAGTATTGTATTTCAGATAACACCTGCCATTTATTAACCCTGGTTTAATCATACAAACTCCCCTATCTGGCTGTTCTTGTGTTATTTGTCTTCTGTAGGTTTTCAAATCTTGAGCCTGACAGCTTTGGCCAAAGCAGCAGCTCATGTGAGTCTTGTGGAACAATGCCCTGGATGTATACAGAGAACAGGGTTTTCCATGCCAGACCAAATCCCTGGAATGACTGTAGAAAGGGACCTCATTTAGGAGAAAGCAGACATGCCGTCTCCTGGCACTGGCTGCCGCTGAAGACCACATACTATGGAAGAGGCATTGGGGTGTGAGAACCAAGAGATCTGGAGACCAGCAATGAGCTTTTATACAATATTTCTTACATTAAAAAAGAAAACTATGTTGGTTTTGGGTCAATTTTATTTAAATTATTTTAATATATTTGAAACTGATGTTTTATGACTTCCCTACTGAAAATAATAATTTTATATCTGGTGGTGCTCCTCTTAGGAAAATTACTGTTGTTTTCTTTGTCGGTGACCACCATAACCTGGACAGGGACTTCATGGGTAGACACTGCAATAAAAAAAGATGGTCTATCCATTCACTACTCTATCCAAAATTTAAAAAAAAATCATTTTGCGACTTGTTAGCATTATTTTAAATGTATAATTTTTCAAACATGATACATTTTTTGGATGTGAGCATTTATTAGTTCCAAAATGGATGAAATTAAAAAAAAAGCCTTAGCAAATTTATTGCAATCACAATTAACCTTCCATTATAAATATGGTTTCGCTCAATCATCCAATGAAGTCCTAGTGCATTTTTCACCTTTTTTTAACCTCTTGCCAACCGCGAAACGCATAGATGCAGTAGGAGGTTGAACAAGAGAAATCTATTGATTCACCCATCCATACTAATAGTGTGGATAGAGGAATCTCTCCTGCCAACTGCGGCTGTAAGAATACCTGAACAGTGGCTCTTTCGATTTTCCGATTTAAGTTTGTTGAGCCAGAATCAGCTGAAATGTGAGCCGTGTATGGTCAGTATTAGACAGCTGTAATCGCAACAAGTGTCCTCACTAAATGCTTTCACCACCCTTCCTAGTCTGGTAGCAAATAAAAATTAGGAATTGTCTCTGACTTTTTTCTTATGTTGGCGAGACACGTTTTGATTTTTTTTTTTTAATCCGACTGATGTGTGGTTCAATCAAACCGATCAATCAAATCTGCCAACAGTCTATAAGCAGGTGGTAGAGCAGGTTCCCCTTTAAGGTGCCTCCTCCCCCCAGGAGAATCCTGGAATTCTAGGCAGGATCAGGGAGGGAGGTGGTGTGGAGGTAACATCTAGAAGCTGGACTCCTGCTCTCACCCCTCTGGGCGGGAGGCATGGTGCCCCGGGGCTCCCCATCCTAGCCCCAAGAGAGAAGGAGAGACAGTCACAGGCCCAGAAGAAGAATTTTGGAGTTGGTCTATCACTTGGTCCCTCCCCTCTGAACCCCAGAAAGACCCAGAAAGACTAACAAACCTACAGAGAGTGAGTGCTCTTCTGCAGCGACACGAGCAGCCACTGGCAGGGCCTGGGACCAAGAGTCTGTATTGCTGTGGGAACTGTGTTGGGGTCTGTGACCCACAGAAACCATGTTATTAACTGAGGCTTTCAAGTAAACAATGTTAACCAAATCCAGCCTCGTGGTGCCTTATTTGTTCAGAATGCTGCTCTGAAGAGCAAGAGAGAGAGTTTTACAGATGTCACCCTGGCTGTTGGTCCTGAAGAAGGTGAAGCCATCTTCTGAAACCCCTGTGGGTAATGGGGGCAAAACCGTACAGCCAAGAGGGTGGACAGGGCATTGGTCACCACCCGCCATCTACACATCAGGTAGAATCGTGGGAACGGTATCATCTTGTCCTGAAGTTCATTATTTATTGGGGGATGGTTTGGTTGCTCTCTATGGCCATGCACAAGTCAAATAACCATAACTTTCCTTCCAATTGATTTAGACTTAATTTCGACTGGATTTAATCTAACTGACTGAGTTAATTGGCCAGGATGGAATAATATCGGTAATTTTGCTTCAGTCGGCAGCACTGAGATGCTTGATTCATGAATATGATTGTATTTCAATCGATCAGATTATGAGATTATATGTTGGAATAAGAGAAGCAATTTACAATCGTAGCTTAAAAATCGTAGCTCAAAATCTGCATCCCTGTGTGTGGTATATTGATCAAATGGGTTGTTGACTATAGAGTGATTATTTTCATTCTAAGAGATGGATTGGAAAAGAAATCAATCATTTATTGAAGCATGTATGGTCACCATAATTCCTCACTACTCAATCCAAAAAAAAAAAAAATGATAAACTATGAAAGCTGAATATCTGTGTGTCACTTTTCACTCACGATGGTAGGCTGTGGATTTTTGGGCCTACCCTGATGTTTAGGGGGAGGATATATGGACATCAGGTTTCTTCCTCTCCTGTCCTGGGGGGGGTCTTTCTTCTGGAAAGCCTCCCACCTAATACTCATTGGTTGGCTTCTGCTGATCATGAAGAGAAGGGTCTGCCGGGCCTTTTGGTAAGGTGGACCTGAGTGTGCCTTACCCCCATCAGGAGTCTTGTGACTCAGGGGGTCAGGGAGGGGTCCTTCCTTTTTGGGAGGGGACCATTTGACTTACCCTAGTACACCTTTTACAATTTTTGTGGGTGTTCACGTGTACTTTTATGGTTCACTTTAGTGTTCTGTTTTTTACGCAGGATCAAAAATGAAAAAAAAAAATAGCTAAATATTTCAGTCATGTGCTATAAAGAATAGAAAAGATACTTAAATTTCCCTTTATTACAATAATATTGTTTTACTCTCCTGACCACAGAAAGGCAGCAACTAATTTTGAAGGCCACATGATGGTCTTACAGCGTTCTGTTGGGATACAGTAAACTTTATCCACAAGGACCAAGGGGTCTTCCATTATAAATATTAATAATTAGCATTCTGCACCAAAATGTACTTTATGATTTCCAGAAACACACTGGTTTTAATAATAAAGTCATCTGCAACGGCTTAGCTCAGAGCCGGACAGCCTCCATTTTGTTAGGTCTCCGGAGGCCTGGGCACAAAGTGAGTTAAGATCCTCAGAGGATTTGGCCTGAGTGAAGCATCCCATTGTCTCTCTGTACAGTCAAGTACTTTGTCTGGAACTGGACCAGTGGTTCTGGCTCCACTTCACACGGCTGGAGGCTTCGCTTCTCTAGCATGTGGTCTCAATAGCTGGCGGAGACAATCTCTGCATGTTTGGAGTAGGGCTCTGTCTCCTACGGATCTGTCTGCGACCGTGTTACCTACAACCTTTTCCCAGCTTGAACTCCTAACAGAGGAATTAATCACACGTCTGTGCTGTAACAAGTCTATCGCCCAGGGGCTGGTGTTCTGCCTGCAATCAGCTAGAGGCTGTAAATCCATCTACTAACCCTTTTGCCATTTGTTACACTTAAAAAGGAATCTGTAAAGTGTAATAGATCTCATTTGGCGACCACCTTTTTTGTTTTCTTTTTTTTTTTTTTTTTTACAGTTGAAGGAATTTATGCAGCAAGGTTAACAGAAGGTCGTACATTGCCCTTGAATTTTATTGAAACTGTTGATCTGTTGTCCTGAATTAATGCATACATTAAAGGATCGGTCCATCCAAGATGGAGGTTTGGTAGATACTGAATGATTAATCCACTTGACAGTTTCTTATATTTCATAAGTAGAGAAAAGTTCAGGCATCCTCCGAACTCTCCTCTATCCAAACTTCAAAGTCCAGGAAACTGCGGTGTGGGTCATTCACTGCCCCATAGCACATGTAAACAAAGGGGCACATGTAAATAAAGAGGCAGTGGTCTCCAAACTGTGGCCCTTTGCTAGCTTTTATCCAGCCCATGGGGCATTATTCCCCCTATTGTAAGCAGCAGTGGGGAATAGTTCCTCGCACTGACACCAACGATGGGGCACTATCCCTTCTACTGGCACCAATGATGGGGCATTATCCCTCCCACTGATACCAGCGATGTGGCACTATTCCTCCCACTGACACCAATGATGGGGCACTATTCCTCCCACTGGCACCAACAATGGGTAACTATTCCTCCCACTGACACCAACGATGGGGCACTATTCCTTCTACTGACATCAACTGTGGGGCAATGATTGGGCACTATTCCTCCCACTGACACCAATGATGGGGCACTATTTCCCCCAATTACAACAATTATGGGGCACTATTCCTCCCCCTTATACCAAAGATGGGGCATTGTTTACTCCCACTGACCAGGTCATTTTCTACTGCTGCTGGCCACAGTCCACCCCCCCTAAAGTTTGAAGGATAGTAAATTGGCCCTTTGCAATATGCAAATATGCAATATGTGGACACATGATCATATTTTTTTACCAATGTAATTTACTAGATATGGGCATCTGTCCATATAAGAGCAAAGGATATGTCACTAGCACACCAAGGATCTCCAAAAAAGGGTCCAACTCTTTATTTAACAATCACACCGCACCAAAAAAAGCTTTAAATAATGCGCTGGACCCTTTTTTAGAGATCCTTTCAGGAGATCCTTGGTGTGCTGGTGCTATATCCTTTGCTTGTAGTGTTTCCGATTTTCAGCAGTTGGTCGCTGCAGCACCCACTTAACTAGCAGCCTTTTACATTAACTTGTGCATTGGGAATATTTTTTTCTGACCATATTAGGACACTGATGTCACTAGCATCTCACCCCTTTGTTTACATGTGCTGTAGGGTGGTGAATGACCCAACCTGATGTTGAAGTTTGCATAGAGGTGAGTTTGGAGCAAAGGACACCGGAACCCATCTCTACTCTCAAGGACTCTTGCTGAGATCCCTGAGCTTGGCTCTACCCATCTGCTGTGACTATTATGAGAGGTGCTAACTTGCCTTGTTGGATGTTTAATTGATTTTATATAACAGAGAATGTAACAAGAGAAGTTGTTACAAGGAAAACAAACCTGGACAGGAACAGAATCAAGAAATATGGCAGGGAGATGTTTAAGACATATTAGAAACCAGGGGCTGACTAGGCCCAACAGGCTCCATGTAAATAATATCACTTTTGGATACAATGACCCTTGTTTTAACATAGGGAGATTACAAATGAATCACAGCGTGCACAGCTATCCCTAAGAGATAAGGCTGCACAAATATAACATCTTATAACAAATTAGAAAACCTATGCCTATGCAGGATGTCACACTCACCTGTGCCCTGCTTCGGCACCACAGCCAGTCCATATGTAGGCAGGTGCAGTCTGTTTCTCCACTGTAGGTGGCACTCATCTGCAGTGGCAGTAGAGTTGGAAGGGAAGACAAGGGGAACATAGTTTCTCTATGGTTTCCTGGGTCACTGGGGAAGCTATCCGGTTGGATGCTGCTACCCCATGTGACTCTAGCAGCCATCTTGGGTCAGGTAGTGCCTATTTAAGGCCCTGGCTCCTAAGCTTGGCACACATTTGCAAGTGGGTAGAGTAGGGACAGGAACCCGACCTAGTAGGGACAGAACTAGCAGCAGGGAAAGGTTCCTGACAAGAAGGGAAAACGTAGGGCTCGCAACTTCTCTGGACATCTTCCCGCTTGGGCACGAGACGGCCAGGCCGCACTCTGCCCCTTTTAACAGGCGCTGTCAGTTCGGCTGAAACCTGCTCTCTACATGCTGTTGGACCCGTGAGTGTTCCAGTTGGGCTGCCTTCCCACCGGGTTTATTGTGAACTGTCTTTGCATTACTTCAATGAAAGTTGTTTCTTTGCACTTGGACTGTGTTATTGCTCCTGCACCGTGCTACACCCCACCTACACATAGCCAGGTGCTGTCTTATAGTGCTAATGCACATGTTGTTTGGTGTTCAAGCAACACATCAGTACATTAGTTTCTTATCCCCCTGTGTCACCAGAGATCCTGTTGTGTACCCCTTTGGCTATCTGCATTCCCAAACAGTGTGTTACTGAGTTTCTCTAAAAACTCCAGCCTTCCTGCACTCAGTGCCTCCTTAGCACTCCTGTGTACCTGTGATTCCATTACCCCACTGCTCCTAGAGACTCTCAGTCCTGTGTTTCTGTGATCTTAGCACCCCAGAATTCCCAGAGAGTTTTTGCACTCTGTAAACTGTTGTTTCAACTTTACCACTCACTGCTCTAGTCAGTGCTTACATAGGGTTCAGGACTGTTTCCCTTTCCAAACGTGATGGTCCTGGGTCACCAAAAACCAGCACTGTCACACGAGGGAAAGGGGAGCAGAATCACACGGTAATCCATGGAGTTCTTCACTCCCGCCAGCTAATAGGGTGGCAGGGGAGCAAAGGACTGTTGGTGAGGGGGTCAATAATGCAAACCCTTTGTCTTGCTCTATATGGGCAAAGCACAGGTTTGCCTAAAAGCCCATTTCACCCCCACCCCACTAGAGCACAATTTTGTTTTCTTGACACTGTGCTAAAAAATCTCCTTGGAAATCCAATCAGCATTATTACCTGGGTTTTGAGGATCCTCTCTCCCCAGTGGTTCAGGAGAAGTCTTAAGGTCTTAAATCACATAGATCCTTGTAGATCCCCTATGGGTGAATGGGTGTTAAGGAGTCGGTCTCTCAGGATGACTGGTCTCCTCAATGCAAAATGAGACTGCTACAAAAGCTCAATAACAGCATTTCCCAATGAAATAACAGTAAAAGAACATGGGTCTGCATAAAGAAGTTCACCAACAATAAAGTAGGAGCATGACTTCAATTATTTTTTAAAACATCTTCTCCTCGCACAACAGCTCTAGGAGTAGTGATGTTCTATAAAATGTCCATTTCTGGTTGTTGCTCTTTTAGTATTTAGTTTGCATTTAAGAAAGGTGTTTTGAAGTTCTCTGACTAAGGGTCGTGGTTGTTTTGACAGCCTGGATCACACAGCACATGCACACTCCACCTCCCAACCCCATAGCGCTGAACGTGGTGTATGTGGTTAAGTCTCAGTCTTGCCGTCCTGAGGGGACACTCTATATAAGCTTCGATATGTATGCATAAGCGTGCAAACCGAGCCATTACTCTCTCCGGAGAGCCGGCAAGGCTGCTGTTGTGGTTACAGCTGTGCAGTTACAAGGAGCAGCCTTCCGACATGAGACATACAGGAATTCATGCAGTCACTGGCACCTCCTCTCCTCGCCCCATTCTCCTGTAAACTAAGGCCTGCAAATCCACATAAAGTCTAACAAGTGGTACTAATGAGGGCAATATTTGAATTTAAAGGACCCTTACGTCCAGCCTAATCTTAGACTACCCCTCTCATTCTCTGATGGCCCCTTGAAATGCCATACAGGTTTTATAGAGGATAAGCACAAGGGGCTTGTATTACCAAAGCAGACTACAGTGAAGGGATGGCACAGAGCCAGGATTCTCTCCGCAATGTGTTAACAGTGTGTTTGAACGCCATCAACAATCCGACCACAACAGTATTAGCAAAGAATAAACAATCATGTTATTCTGAGACAGCAAGAGGACTATACAACAGATGTGGCTACTGCTGAAGCTGTGACAGTGCGATTTGGGGTATGGATGCATTATCTTCATATTACATTGTGGGCATGCCTTGGTGCCAGTATGAATGAACATCCATCTGTGTTTGTGTGAGTCACACTATTCTAGCCTGGCCAGTCAAGATGGCTGAAGACCCCTAACCTAGAAGATGCTGGCTGGAAGATATTGGTTCTGGTAAGCTTGCTTGCAGGCATCACACCCTTAGAGGCAAAGGGTTGAAGAGTTTAAGGCAGGGTATCTCAACCAAGGTTCCATGGAACCCAAGGCTTCCTCCAGAAGTTACTATGGGTTCCTTGAGCAATAAGCAATTTTTGCCTCTCAGATAAGTTCCCACTGACACCATTGATCTTTTTAGCTATCTGTAAGGGGGTAATTCTTCCCAATGACAACATGTGTAAGGAGCATTCTTCCCACTGACCATCACACTAATGTATCATGAGTTGTTGGTATAGTCATTTTTAGCAGCAGTTCCCTGAGCTGGTTCAAGGGTTCCTCTGTGTTGAAAAAGTTGAGAAAGGCTGGTTTAAAGAAAGCAATATCTAAATTACAGGTCTTGCAGTCCAGTGGGTGGGGTCATCTCCTAATTTCTAGTTTGCCTTGGGTTTTCCAACAGAGAGATCCCCCTGCTATATTTTAAGTATTGAAAGGCTTAGTTCCACTTTATAGGGTCAGTCCACTCAAAAGCAATATCAAAATATACAGATGCAGTCTGGTGGGTGGAGTGAGCCTTTGGCTTCTGCTTTGCCTTTGGTTTTCCAATAGTGAGATCTTCCTGCCATTATTCCTGGCTCTGTTCCTGTCCATCTGGGAGTTTTGGGTGTCCCCACCCTTCCTCTTTATGTTCTAGCTCCTCCTATTATACTTTCCATAATATAAAGTATATACAAATTCAGCAGGGAGAGTCTCAATATTGGCCACAGAAGGTTTGCAGACCTTCGAGCATCTACCAACAATTAAAAGTGAATTTTCGGTAGAATGACCCTTTAAGCTACCCATAGATGTACAGTAAAATGGCAGCAGGACATGAAGGCAAGATGAAAATATCTTTCGGCTGGATGGCACATAAATATATCAGCCATGCTTTCATGTTTATGATAAAGAATGGAGAACTCCCCCTGTAGGATCTCCCATCCCCAGTTTCACATCTTTTGCTGTATTTCCTGTAAACAAAAAGAAAAATCCCAAAAAGGCAGGAACTATTTACTAAGCATGGGAGTAATTCCATCCCTCATCATCTGCCCAAACCTGAAATATCCATCCATCCTCAATGCCTGTTTTGGAAGAACAACTAGTACTAAATTATTCTGTGATTTACTGTATAAAGAGGGTCACTGTAGTGTCACCAAAGGATGTGTTAAAAGTCAACAACAATCCCTGCTCCCAAATTAGCAGCATGATGGTGACCAGTGACAGATCTTAGCTGATTAATCGTGGATGAGGTCTTGCTGGGTGGTCTACACTTTCCTTTTCTTAGTGGTTTCTCTCTGCAGCTTAATTTGACATCTGAATCTCTAGTCCTCTTAATTTGTGGAGTCCCACTCTGCTCTCTAGCCTGGCTGGATCTATATTAGCTCCATGTGACAGCTCGGAGGAGACTGCATCATTCACAAGAATAGAAAAGGTCCCAATTTACATTGTGAGGAGCCAAGGGGACACAGGTTTAATGATGCAGCAACTTCCGATCTGAAAACAATGGGGGCTTTAGAAAGACGCCAGATATTGCTCACTTCACTGTGTGCGGAGAATGAGGAATTCAAGGGGAGAGCAAAACAGAGGTCATCACAATTCTACCAGAGACTGTCAGAGTTTGTTATGGGGAGCTCATTATCAACTCATCAATTGATGTCATCTCTGTCCCCACAGTTTACTAGGCAGTACTCCGGTTTAGGTTTTGTGTGCCGATTACCATCTCAGTAGGAGACTGCTAGACAAATAAATACAATGGGAGGGGGGGTTCAATAAAGTGATATGGACCCTTCTGGAGATATGGCCCCTTTAACGCGGCCCATGATAAATTTAAAAAAGCTGTGCACCAGTTTTGGTACCAGTACCACCAGATTCTTGCCACTTTTTTAACCTGCTGCTATGGCTACAACAAGTTCTAGATAAATTACCACCAGTTTGCAGATAAGCAAACTAGCAATAATTAAAATCAATGATAAGCTGGTGTACGGAGAGACAACAGTACTTAGAGTTGAGCATATGTGCTGGGAAGCTGTCCTGCACAGGACTTGTAGCTGCTAAGGCGCAAGCTGCCACCAGCTTCCCAGCAACCGATGGCTTATCTCATGCCCTAATTAGCTCCCGGATAGTAGATTCCCTGGCGAACAACTGAGAGTAAAAAAGGGGTGGGGATTCTGGTGATAACAACTGGGAAGTTGTCCTGCACAGGTTTAATTGTTGCTAGGACACTGGCGGCTACTGGCTTCCTAGCAACCGATGACTCATCTCCCACCCTAATTAGCTCCAGGATAGGAGATTCCCTGGCCAACAAATGAAAGTAAAAAAATGGGTGGGGATTCTAGTGACAACAGCTTGGAAGCTGTCTTGCACAGGGTTCATGGTTATTGGACACTGGTGACCACTAGCTTCTTAGCACCCGATGGCTCATCTCTCACCCTTATAAGCTCACGGACAGGAGATTCCCTGTCCAACACCTGAAAGTGAAAAAATGGGTGGGGACCTGGTGAAATCAGCTGGGAAGCTGTCCTGCATAGGGTTCATGGTTGCTAGGACACTGGCGGCCACTGGCTTTCTAGCAACCAATGACTCATCTCCCCCCTAATTAGCTTCCAGACAGGAGATTCCCTGGCCAACAACTTAAAGTAAAAAAAGGGGTGGGGATTCTGGTGACAACAGCTGGGAAGCTGTCCTGCACAGGGTACATGGTTGCCAGGACACAGGTGGCCACTAGCTTCCTAGCGACCAGTAACTGCTCCCTGGCCTTATTAAGTTGGCAGATGAGAGATTCCCCAGCTGACAACCGGAAGCAAACCATAGGGAGGGAATGCTGGTAACAACATTGTCCAAATATGGCCATGGGCACCAACATTCTTGCCCCTCTGTTTACTTTCAGCTGGCCCCACCCACTGCAGAGAACTAGAGGAGGGGGTGGATTCAAGACCAGTCACTCTGGGTAAGTAGATAGAGTAGCAGTGACCAGTCTTTTTTACAGGAAGCTCCTGCACAGAGGTAAAGTTTCATGCTGGATTACTGCAAAGATCTGGAAGAAATACACAAACCACACCAAGATTCAATAAAAATACACATGAAGAATGTATTTAGAGAATATAATTTCAGCTATAAAGGGGTTAAGGTGTCATTATGCGCAAAGTACATGACACATACTCTTTATAGAGCTGAGTATTGGAGTGATACAACATCAGTCTATAAAATGTAACCCAGGCCTCTCTATAACTTCACCTGCTTCAAAGTTATGCCCTCCGCTAATTGATTAAGGAAACCTAAGCAGGCCATATAGTATTCCCAGAGGTCTAATAAGGTCATGGAGATGGGAAAAGTGGCAGCCAACTTCCCCCAACCTGTAATACAACTATCTGAGGCCGCAAACGACCCAGCTAATAAAACAGGAGCTGCACGTTGCATGCCATATGTCAAGTCGTAATTGACCACAGCTGCATCCAACGCAACTTCTAGTGACAGCAAAGCAGGAGATTCTGGGAGGTGAGCCGATAAGTCAAGAGGTCACGCCAGTAACACACACAGAGAGCTGAAGTCAGCCCATTGCCAGGCAGACTGGGGAGCACTGACAGCCTGGCATTTACTAACAGGCTGATATTAAAGGGAAGCTATTACTAGAGTGTTGCTAAGTTTACATGTGGGTGTAAATCTTGTGTTTACACACACATGCTTCTTATGTAACAGGTTAAGAAATGGCCCCTATAAATTAAAAAAAAAACCCTTACTCCTCCTTAACCACTTTTACCCCCTTCCTGACCAGAGCACTTTTTACAATTTGGCACTGCGTCGCTTTAACTGACAATTGCACGGTCATGCAATACTGTACCCAAACAAAATTTGCATCCTTTTTTCCCCACAAATAGAGCTTTCTTTTGGTGGTATTTGATCACCTCTGCGGTTTTTATTTTTCGTGCTATAAACAAAAAAAAGAGCGACAATTTTTTTAAAAAAAAACTACCGTATATTTTTTACTTTTTGCTATAATAAATATCCCCCAAATTTTGTTTTAAAAAACAAATTTCTTCATCAGTTTAGGCCAATATATATTCTTCTACATATTTTTGGTAAAAAACAAAACGCAATAAGCGTATATGAATTGGTTTGCGCAAAAGTTATAGCGTCTACAAACTATGGGAAAGATTTATGGCTTTTTCATTATTTTTATTTTTTTTACTAGTAATGGCAGTGATTTGCGATTTTTAGCAGTATTGTGACGTTGCGGCAGACAGATCGGACACTTTTGACACATTTTTGGGACCATTGACATTTACACAGCGATCAGTGCTATAAAAATGCACTGATTACTGTGTAAATGTCACTGGTAGGGAAGGGGTTAACACTAGGGGGCGATCAAGGGGTTAAATGTGTGTTCCCTCAGCATGTTCTAACTGTATGGGGATGTGACTTACGAGGTAAGGAGACATGTCTTTGTTCCTATTTAGTAGGAACAAACGCCATGTCTTCTCTGCCCTGACAGCACAGGAATCCCTGTGCTGGCGCTCGTGCATGTGATCGCGCGTGGCCGGCGGCAAACGTGCCCGCTGGCCATGCGCATTGGGTCCCCCGCCATGCAGCGGCCACGCGTGCACCTCCGGGCGACCACTAGGAGGAAGGACGTACCCAAACTGCATTTTTCCCAGGAGAGCCATTGTGCCGCAGTATATCTGAGAAGTCATCATTTCTATTCCTATAAAGTGCAACTGATTCAGGAACTGCATGATGGTGACATGGGAATATTGGGAGTAGTTTTTAAAACTGGGGGGATCTATGGTGTTTTGATATACTGTTTTAGTATTGTATTAATATGGAGATGTCTTTAAAGTGGTTCTAAAGTCTAATTGTTTTTTTACCTTATTGCATTCTCTGCTTTAAGGTAAAAAAAAAAACAAAAAAAACAACCCCACTAACGCCCCGTACACACAAGCGGAATTTCCGTCGGAAAATTCTTGGCTGGTTTTTCGGATGGAATTCCGCTCAAGCTTGCCTTGCATACACACGGTCACACAAAAGTTCTCTGAACTTTCAACCATCAAGAACGCGGTGATGTACAACACTACGACGAGCCGAGAAAATGAACTTCAATGCTTCCGAGCATGTGTCGAATTGTTTCCGAGCATGCGTGATTTTTTGCGTGTCGGAATTGCATACAGACGAGCGCATTTTCGGATAGGAACTTTTTCCGACCGAAAAATAGAGAACCTGCTCTCAATCTTTGGCTGGCTGGAATTCCGCCAGCAAAAGTCTGATGGAGCATACACACGGTCACATTATCCGACCAAAAGCTCTCATCGGAGTTTTGCTGGCGGCATTTTCGATCGTGTGTACAGGGCATAACTGTTCCCTCCGTCCCCAAACACTTACCTGAGTCCTCTCTTGATCCAGCGCTGTGCCCATCTGCAGTAGCGTTGCTCTGTCTTCCTACTCTCATAGGACACACTGAGAGCAGCAGGAGCCATTGGCTTCTGCTGCCATCAGTCAAATCCTGTGATGAGGGATTGGAGGCGTGAACAAGCAGTGTTGTGTGTGTCTATGGATACACACAGCCTGGCTTGGGTGTGCACCTGCATATGTGCCCCCTCTGCACATGGCTTGCTGAGGGGCACTCGGAGAAGAGGAGAAGCATACAGCGCCAGCGGGGTACTCCAGAAGAATAGGTTAGGGACTGCTGTGGGTAGTGCCTAAAGGCACAGAACAGGTAAGTATAACCTAATTTTTTTATTTTAAGTAAAAAATTTTCTTTAGAATTACTATAAGTTTTTTTTAACCCTGATGAAGGGGGCATTTTTGGATCCATGTTGGACTTCCCCTCCTGACTTTTATTGGAATAAGGTTGTATCTTCACTTTTTAGTAGTGGTGTGGTACTTCAATTTACATTTTTGTTTCATTTCGTCTTAATGGCAGTGTCAACTGGCACAATGCACATTACTGGTCTGAAAACCACCGAAACTGGATGGGTGAAGGGCATTTTCAAACTGATCCAGGAATTATGAAGTGGACAGGGATGTTTAGTGACAGAGTAATTGGGTCATATTTTTTCAGTAGTTATGTAACAGAGCAAACTTACCAATGTTACAATCCTTTCTTGTCTCTAAATTAGGTGACATTCCTTTGTCGGAGCAACATAAAATGTAGTTTCAGCAATATGGTGCCCCGCCACACTTTACTATTACGGTGAAAATTTTTTTTAAACAAGCTTTTTTAAACAGGGGTATCGGAAGGTAAGGTCCAGTCAAATGGTCCCCTAACTCTCCACACCTAACACCACTCAAATTTTTGAGGTTAGAGGGCATCTTAAATCTTTGAGTTCGAAAATCTGGCACCAACTTGATTGATGATAAAACGGTTCAAGCTTTATTAAGTATCCATCAAGACATAAAAGAATCCATCATATAAATGAATTGACGAATTTCCACCCCAATCTTAGGTCTTAGTCATTATTATGATTTATTTATAATGTCTTTAGGTCTTGATAGATGCTTAATAAAGCTTGAACCTTTTTATCATCAATCAAGTCGGTGCCGGGTTTTTAACTCTTTGATGTTTGTCTACAGCAGTGGTCTCCAAACTGCGGCCAGATGTGGCCATTTGATTGACTTTATCTGGCCCTTGGGGCACTATTTCTCCCACTGACACCAAAAAGGGGGTACTATTTCTCCAACTGATACCAGAGATGGGGAAATGATTCTCCCACTAATACCAAGGATGGGGCACTATTCTACACCAAAGATGTAATTTTTTTTTTTACTCCCACTGACCACCAAGCCTATGGCATTGTTTACTCCCACCAATGCCAGGGTCACAATCCAGCCTCCCTAAAGTCTGAAAGACCGTAAACTGGCCCTTTGTTCAGAAAGTTCGGAGACCCCTGGTCTCCCTGGTACAGTATATATCCTAGCATAGACTATTGCACCTGTCCCAGTGAACATTACATTTAGGGGTTGCACCACCACACGTTTTCCTTGCCTTGAGCAAGTCTACCAGAATTGGTCCAGCACAATTTTTTTTTTCATTTTGCTATCCGTGTCTCATTGAGGATATTTCTCTTCACTCCCTGTCCCAGAGACTTAACAGGGAGTAGGAAAAAATCTTAAACTGGCTGCAGAGGATTATTTTTTTTTCTTTTGCTCAGTCAGCAGAATAGAGTGTGAGGGGAAATCCAACATTTGACAATTTTCACCAGAACAGGAAGTTAGTGGAAATCTTCACCAATGAGGACACCTGTTCTGGTGGCAACTGTTGAAGGTGGGATTTCTCACGTTTAAGGGATTTTCTCTCATTTCCTGTACATGGGGATACAAACAGCCCTTTATGCCCTCTACTTGTACAGTGTATACTGTGTATATATATATATATATATATATATATATATATATATATATATATATTGGTCTGGCTGGTTGTGTTCACTATCCCACGTTGAAATGCACAAGCTGGAAGTAGCAATGAAAATGGAATTGCAGGGTTAGGCCTAGTCTAGACTGCAATGACAACACAATGCAGCACAATGCAAAGGGATTGCTTTGCTATGTCCTTGTGTGTACTAATCCATTTGCTTAAATACGATTTTTTTGTCTAACCATCTGGGGGGAACCTTTGCTTTAACCCTCATACACAGAAGCTCAGCCCCACAGTCCAAATCCTAAAATCCTCTCTCATTGTTTTCAAATTTAAATCATATATATAACAGATCCTTTATTTTAGAGCTATTAATTGTATCCTTATATAAGAAAAGTTGATTGAAGTTAGCTTTTTTTACCTAGTTCTCCAATGTACAGCAGGTAGAGTAATCATGACACATCTACACACCTCATCTAAAAATAGTCTGTCTCAAACTCTGCAGGTTTTAACATGTGCGTTATTCCAGAAATATTAATAATAAAATACTTTCCATTACATCCCATTAAACACAGCTGTCATATTAAGCCTCGACTTCCACAGAATTTCCTACTCCTAATAATTTGATTTTTAGCATACTTTAAGATCTCCTGGGCTGCTAAGAATATCATACAATGGCACGGTGTGCCAGGGGAAACTACTCATTTTGTTTTTCCCTGTGCCCCAAGCAACCAGTCATTAGCAGTGGTACCTGGTAGAGGTGACAGGTCCTCCGGTAGCGAAGGGGTCAGTGTTCTGGCTCCCTCCCTAGCAGTTGGTTTCCAGTAGCAACCGAAACCGAACTCGTTACGGAGAGCCATGGCCTATTCACAGTGCATGGGAGGAGTTAACAAGTGCTAGGTGCATAGCGGTACCCTATTCTGTTACTGGGAGTGAAATAACAGAGGTACACTGGACTGGTGGAGTGGGCGCAGGCTGGGCACGTCCCTCCTAATACAAGTTACAGTTTGTAAGTGACATGGGACAAGGCAATTTACAGAGGAACTCTGTATGCTGTATTACTACACACAGTGAAGGCTCATCTCTAAGGCGGGGGACTGCCTTAATGTTAGATTTTTCACGTGACCGCAGTCTTCGTCCGATCTGGGGCACTCCGTGTGAAAGGTACCCCTTCGTGCAGGGCGAGTAGGCCCCGCCCACATACTGATGCATACATTCTGCCATCTACCTGGAAATCTGCTTCAACTCCAACAAAATTTAGTATTCGCGAAAAATAGTTCCTTTAACTGCTTGCTGACCGCCGCACGCCGTTTTTTGTCGGCAGAATGACACAGGCAGGCAAAAGGGCGTACCTGTACGTCCCTTTGAATTCGCCACCCAGCGGGCACGCACCCACCGCGGGAGCGTGCCCGCAGGTCCTGCGAATTCGATGTTTGAAGGCGGCCCGCGATTGCAGCAAGGAGAGGCAGAACAGGGAGATGCCTATGTAAACAAGGCATTTCTCTGTTCTGCCTAGTGACATGACAGAGATCTACTGCTCATCGGGAGCAGTGATCTCTGTCATGTTGTAGTGAGCCCATCCCTCCTACAGTTAGAACACATCCAGGGAACACACTTAACCCACCCCTTGATCGCCCCATATTGTTTAACCCTTTTCCTTCCAGCGTCTTTTATACAGTAATCAATGGCTATTTGTAGCTCTGATCGATGTCAGTGGTCCCAAAATAGTGTCAAAAGTGTCCAATCTGTTCTCCATAATGTCGCAGTCCCGATAAAAATCGCAGATCGCCGCCATTAGTAATAAAAAAAAAAAAAATAATAATAAAAATGCCATAAATCTGTCCCCTATTTTGTAGACGCTATAACTTGTGCGCAAACCAGTCAATATACACTTATTGCGATTTTTTTTTTTACCAAAATTATGTAGAAGAATACATATCGGCCTAAACTGTGGAAGAAATAAATTTTTTTGTATATTTTTTGGGAATATTTATTATAGCAAAATGTAAAAAATATTGCTTTTTTTTCAAAATTTTTTGTTTATAGCGCAAAAAATAAAAACTGCAGAGGTGATTAAATACCGCCAAAAGAAAGCTCTATTTGTGAGAAAAAAAGGACGTCAATTTTGTTTGGGTACAAAGTCGCACGACCGCGCAATTGTCAGCTAAAGAGACGCAGTGCAAAATCGCAAAAAATACTCTGGTCAGGAAGGGGGTAAATACTTCTGGGGCTGAAGTGGTTAAACGTCTACTTTTTTTTTCTCTCAGATACAGTATATCTGTTCCACATCCCTGCCAATAATGCCGTACATAATACCACACAGTAAAAGGGCACCGTTTTGTACATGGAGCCAGATTAAATTAAAGATTATCCCGATCCTAACAACAAACAGCCTTGTTAAATTTGGGGTAGCCGTGATTTACACCGACCCAAATTTCATGATATCACTAGATCTGAGAGTGTTAATCTGATCGGCACGCTGTGTTCTGAGCGGGATTAAGGTGAACTGCCGCCTGATTCCGAGTGATTGAGGTTACAAAGTCTCCAGGAATGAAAATCTGCCGGAGAATTTCAATGGACATGTGATCTGGATGAAAGAGGTAAAGTAGCAATATTTAGGAGCAGCAAACAATAAGCTTTGTTAATGGATAGCACTGGTCCATGCACATGTGAAGTGACGGTACGCTGGAAAAAGGGACAGATAATACAGGAAAGGCCTGTATGATCTCAGGATTGTAGGCCACTATCCAGGAAAATAGAGACATCTCCAACAGTGGAAGCTGGAGGTAGGCCATATCTCTGAGAGCCAACTTCTATAACACAGCATGAATGATGACTTTCTAGATCTTTGGTAAACAGTTGTAGAATACTTATTACGGCTAGGTTCACCCCTATATGCCTGCTTTTTCCTTCTTCTTTTTTGAGTGTTTTTGATGCGTTTTAGTGGGTTTTCAACTATTCAGCAGTTTTTGTTTGGCCAATAAAAGTCAAATAAGGTAGAAGCAAAGTGCACAGGTGTGAACGGCCCCAAGAATAGCAATTCTCTTATCATGCATTAACGCACAATGGGGAATGTGCGTTAAATCGCACAGGCTATACTGTAATTATAAGAAAACCTGTCAGAGATTTCCATTGTTGAATTAACCATCTGAAATATCTAGCTTTTTGGTTACCACCTTAACCTAACCTTTTGGCTTCAATAAATTATTTAAAACAGTGGTGGTCAACTTACCTAAATATGGGGAACCTCCAGTGCAGCCCCGGAGATCAGAAAAGGGCCACACATCATATTAAATTAATGTAATGTAACAGGAAGCTGTAAGAGATTGCTGGCATGCAAAAGAATTGATCAGAACCTACTACCTACACAAGAGATGGCCATAGACTGCAGACAGGCTACAGGAAATGGTCAAAGACTGTAGACATGCTACAAGAGTGTCAGGGCTGGGCTCAGCCCTTCCTTCTCTGAGCTGGCCGCTCAGCTGTCGGCTAATTGCCAGCTCCCATCTCTCCACAGTTACTCAGCTGTTGATAAAATCCTGCTCGTTAGTCCTGCCTACTTAAGCCATCCAGTCCAGAGGATCTCTGCCTTCGCCTTGATCAACATCACAGAGACTATCTCCTGCATTCCTGTTAAAGACTTGCTTGGCTGACATCCTTTCTGGCTCCAGATCCTGCTTGCTGTTTTACTATGCTCATCTCTGGCTCCTTGATGTTTGGCTTGTCTGACTATCCGTTCTGGTTCCTGAACTCTAGCTATGTTTTGACTACGTTTGTTCTTTTTTACTTTTATTATTAAACAAGTGTGATTTAACTTTACTTCTGTCTCGGTCTGATTTCATGGTTTCTGACAAAGAGATGGTCAGTGACTGTTGACATGCTACAAGAGATGGTCAATGACTGTAGACATGCTACAAGAAAGTGTGGACATGCTACAAAAGATGGCCAAAGACTGTGGACATGGTATAAGAGATGGTCAGAGACTGTAGCCATGCTACCGAAGATAGAAAAGACTGTAGACATGCTACAAGAGATGGCCAGTGACTGTTGAAATGCTACAGGAGATGATTGACTTTCCTCTCACTTCCTGTTTGGCTATTGGACAGGAAGTGAAGAGAAACCTCTGCAATGGGACACAGATGGAGGAACAAAATCTCACAGGGGTTATAACCCTTCCTTGCTCTATTCAAAATGAAAAAAACGTTTTCCCTATAGTTCTACTATAGGTCTATAGACATGCTACAAGAGTTGGCCAGAAACTGTTGAAATGCTGCAGGAGATGGTCAAAGTATGTAGACACGCTACAGAAATTATTGCAACCTAGATATATGCTTCAGGAGACATTTTTCTAATCTGAATATGTGTTCTAGTTAGAAAGATTCAGAAAATACTACAACTGTTGGATGTGGATGAGCATAAAAGCCAAGCAACTAGAGTATTCAAAACTCGTTAATAGCTGCTACCATATTTCTCTCACAACAGGTTTATCCTAAAGCTGAACTGTGATAAAAATAAATATTGATCCTTTCAACTGGGTTCCCCAAGAATGACATGCTCATTTTTGTCCAGGGGGAACTGAAAAAAGAAGTTATACTTACCTTATTCCTTTCTTCCGCAGGGTTCCTGCCAGCTGCATGATGGGTTCCTCATCGCCACTTCCCTTTGCTACTCCAGCAGTTGCAGACACTTGGGCATTATCACGTATGATGCAGGACCAGCAGTCCTGCATTGTTAGGAGGCCAAGGGGCCCACAACTAGGAGCACATCACAGAGCAGACAAGGGCGCCAGCTGCTAGGAGAGCAAGCGATAAGATAAATAACAGTAGTCTTTTGTTCCCCCTAGACCAGGGGTCTCCAAACCTTTTAAACAATAGGCCAGTTTACTGTCCTTCAGGGGGGCCGGATTGTGGCCATCGGGTGTTTATAATCTCCCAGGGTCAGTGGAAGTAAACAATCCACCATCATTGGAGCCATTGGGAAGAATTGTGCCCCATTGTTGGTGCCATTGGGAGGAATTGTGCCCCATCAATGGTATCATTGGGCCCAATGACACCATTGATGGGGCACAATTCTTCCCAATGGCACCAACAATGGGGCACAATTCTTCCATTTTAAGGCAGTGAATAAAATAGCACCCCAAGGGCTGAATAAAAGCAAGCAAAGGGCCGTACCCAGGGCCGGTGCTACCATTGGGCAAACTAGGCAGCCGCCTAGGGTGCACCACTGCCTAGGTCGCCCGGCCAATGGTGTTCCTACTCTCTTCTTTCTGCAGCAAGCAACTAAGTCTCAGCATCAGCAGGCAGCCGCCGCTCCGTTCACACATAGTGACAGAGGCGCAGCGGCGGCGGAGGACTGTGTCTGTGTCCCGACTCCTGAATGAATGGAAGCCAGCAAACATTAATTGATGGGCGCTGGTAGGCTGCATTGATGGGTGCTGGTAGGCTGCATTGATGGGCGCTGGTAGGCTGCATTTAATGGGCGCTAGTAGGCTGCATTTGATGGGCGCTGGTGAGGCTGCATTTGATGGGCGCTGGTGAGGCTGCATTTTATGGGTGCTTCATTTTATGGGTGCTTCATTAAAAAGCTGGGGTATACATGGGCAGGGCAAAGGTGGTGGAGCCAAGGGGGCGGCAAAATGAGGTTTCGCCTAGGGTGTCAAAAATCCTTGCACCAGCCCTGGCCGCACCAAGCCATGTTTGGAGACCACTGCCCTAGACCAACACAAGCATTTGTTCTTCTATTCTCCTCCTGGAGGCCTACTACCCTTATGTTACCACACAGGAGGCCCAACAGTGAAAACACCAAGCTTTTCAAATCACTATTGCTCTCTGCACTGCCCTACTAGGTAAATCCACATGTGTTTCTATAATATTATAAAACAAAACACATGGGCTGAATTTAGGAGGCATGTTCTCCACAATTTAATTATCTTTTAGAGCTTCCAGAGCTGACCACAACAGAGACAGCAGAAGACGGTGAGTAAGGTTAGTCATCCTCATATCACCTATGTGCGACTAACTAGGCTAATGACATCCACCCGTTAGGAGGAGAGACAACTACTGCCAGTCGTCTCTTCTATCTTTCCAGCTTCCTATACTGTGCGGTTTAGGGATATTGTACATAAAGGAGACGCTTTACACCATTCATTATTTTCAGGTTAATGCAATAAAATGAATCAAGGAACAAAGCAATGGTTTGTAGGGACATATTCAGATGTTTTATGCATTGCAGTGGGGTGCTCATATGTTCAATGTGATATCATCTCTAGCATTGTTGCAATAGCACATTTTTTGTCATGGTAAAAGTCTTTGTAGCTTAAATGTTTGTGAAACAATTATTAATAATTTGTACATGTTTTACCTGCCCTTAATGCCCTATTCTTTTACCAGGGACCACCTGAAATCCCTGTGCAAGCTCTGATTAGTTTTCAAGCAATTGTCCTTCAAAATTTTTTACTGCAATTTTGAATGGGCAAGCTTGCCTTAAAAAGTCGCATGTTAGGATCAAGCAAACAATGACCAACAGAAAGCCGTAATGACACATATATGCAAAGGCTTGATGTTGTCTGATAAAATCAACACTTGTAACCTCAAATATTTATTAGACAAACTTTGGTCAGAAATCTGCAGGTTCATACCGAGACAGTCAGTCAACCTTCTGATTTCAGGAGACATGTTTAACACATACTCATGAAAAATAAAGACCAGCTATGAATCCGGTGATAGTAAATTCCTCCTTGATGTTTCACACTAAAGGTTTGTACAGAGGAAGCTTACCAGACACTGGCCATCAACGCAGACATCTAAGGAACCAGGCTCACAGGGTGAGCCATCTTGGACCTTCTCTGTGTGGCGGACGTAGAAACGGTAACCAATGGGACGGCAGTTCAAAGCACATCTCTGATTTCCATGTACTGCAAACGAGAAGAACATAACATAATAATTAAAGTCACTCTTTAACATTGGTCTATAGGTCAGTAATGAATACTTTCTTTGAGATTTCTGCTAGTCCTCGATAAACTAGGGTTGTCCAAAAATTTTGCATATATGACTGCTTTGAAGGGTAAGAGTGGCTTGTTAGGAACTAGACTCATGCCTGACCAATGTCTCCTACCTGAACATAGGAGTTTGTACCTGCAACTAGTTTTATCTAGTGTCATGTAACAAGAGACTTTCAGAGACCATTGCCACATTACAAGCGACTGTCCAAAACATTTGCCATGTTGCAAGAGAATGTCCTGTACCATGTTACAAAAGCCTCCCACAGAAGGCTTCCATGATACAAGAGATTTCAAAGTTGCAAATTAAAAGTGAGGGTACAACCCCAAACAGTGGCTATGCCCAAGATCATCGGTGACTATGATCTACAGTGACTGAAGAAGATTTGTAGGATCAGAGAAGCATCAGTGATTCTCATAATCAATAGCCAGTTAGTCATGGGCTCACTATTATTATTTTCAGATCAAAAAACCTTATGCAATGGTTGAGGATTCCCAACATTGCTGATCTTAAGGTGTCTACAGACACCAGACAGCAGCTGGAACAAGTAAAATGAGGCTCCGGATTAAAATATTAAAATTAACATTAGGCCAATAGGATACAGCACAGTGGCACCGGTAATGCTGCTCTCAACAAAAATGAGGTGTCCCAAAAGCAGGGGGCCCAAATTTGGAGATTTACACACACACGTCCAATGAGAGCACCAAACAGAAGATCTGAGAGTTCAAAAAGCATTTAATGAGATAGCACAGAACAGCCAACTAGTTTTGGGTGCTCCCCCTTCTTCAGGACTGCAACACAGACATAAAAACATACATAATTTTAGATTTTTTTAATTCGTATTGGGTTACATTTACTTATAAGTTGAAACAGTTCATAAAATATCGACTCATAAAATATGTAGAAATTATGATCCCTGGCTGAGAAAGGCTGCATTTAGATCCATGGTATAAAGTTTATGGTTTAAAAACGCTACAAAAATCAAATTCAAGCACAGAAAAAATGTAAATGCAATCCTTGATATACTGTGGATTAAAAAGAAAAGACTGCAATCCACTTAATGGAGACTGTGAGGTCCAGGTTGCCATAGTAAAAGTCAATAATATCCAATATGCTATCCTTTATTCGAGGAAGTGCACCTGGATGCAACTACCTGCCAAAACAGCTGTTTGATGAAACCAGAATTCCATGGCCATAAACCTAATTCGATTTTTGTATATTCTATCCAGTGTGACATTGTTTCTTTAGTCTTTTGGGAATTTAACTGGCAAAAGCTAAAGTTAAAGGTTTGAGGAAGAACAATATTTTTTGTAAGCATCTATGCCGAAATTGCATCCTATCACACAAAAATCACTCCTGTTATCACAATGTTTGCAACCCGCTGAGCCTTGGTTATTCTCATGTCAAGTAAGGTATTATTTAATAAGTGACTGGTGACAGGGTCTTTTTGGTTGTCTATATTTTCCCTCAAATGTTACATAAATCTAGGATTTCCTCTTTAATAATAAAACAACAAACCCCTTAAAGAATCTTGTGAACATCTGCTGGGCTGGGATTACAATTCTTGACCTTTGTCTATTTTAGGTGGGGTTTTAAAATCAACACAGAAACACTCCGTGGAATATTAACAGAGATTTGTTGCCTTTGACTCGGATCATGTTAAAGTGAACGTAGCAATGCATTGGATTTGTTATATCACATTGTCATGTAAAAAAAATTCTAATGATTGATATTATTTATAAATCTGAAGAAAGGAAAATTCTCAAAGCAATCAGTCAGGCTGCTCACAACAGAAAGGACTACCCTCCAGTGGAGCCTTTCCCAACTTTTCTTACAGGAACCCTTAAAATAATTTTTAGATCTCTGCTAAAACCAATGCACTGAGGATCTCTGGGAAAAACATCCTTTACATTGGTGGCCAGTGGAAATAATACAGTGGTGGTCAGAAGGCCACCCATACAGATAGCTATAACAATCTTTGCTGTCCTACAGCTCACTTGACTAGTGGCATTGGCCCCAGAACTATGCAGGCACCATCAAATGGGAGGTCAATCAGCCAGAGCACAAGGAACCTCTAGAAACTCATGAAGAAACCCTAGGGTCAACGGAAATCTGCTTCTGAATGGCTGCTCCAGTGGGTAACCAACAGGTTTCCAGAATAAAAATATGCACCAATGGAAGGAATTCCTGGCCAAATAATGAAAGAGTCCACATTGCTGCTGGCTACTAACTCACTTAGTCCAGCAATTAAAGTGGAAGTCCATGCAAAAACTAAAATCCCTGTATCTATAGCCACCAACATTCTAACACAAACCTCTCTTGCCCTGTAAAGAAAAAAACAGTATACATACCTTTTCTGCAGGCGTTCTGACCTGATCTTCAGCAGCGGAAGCTCTGCTGAGTACACGTCTGACAACGGCTGTGAAATGAATGGGAAGTGACGTCACCCATAGAGTTACTATGGGGCTTCTGTTGACAGACGTGTCCTCTGCACCCGTCTACACAACGAACCCGCGGCTGACAGCTCAGCATGGGATCAGAGCTTCCGCCACTGGAGATCGGGTCAGATCGCCTGTAGAAAAGGTATGTATACACGTTTTTTCTTTTCAGGGTTAGAGAGGTTAGTGTTAGAATTTTGGTGGCTATAGATGCAGGGATTTTAGTTTTTGCATGGACGTCCACTTTAACTTCTCTACATAGATGCACACAGGAAAGCCCTATTTGGAGTCTATTCAAATTTCTTATTTTAACTGAAGCCCTGATGAAGGGGGAGTGTATTCTGGTCGTAAAAAAACATTTTGCTGTTTTTTATTGTACACTAATAAATTAATTAGGACTCTACTATCATTTGGTCTGGCGCTCCTTCCATTGGTGCAAGCTCATCTCTCTGTCACTTTGCTCTCTCCATCTATCAGTATGTTCCTTGCACTGCAACACACCTTATTGGCTCCTTGTGTTTCTCCTCCGCCCTCTCTCTAAGCTCTGCTATACAGTAGACTGCAAGAGGCTGATACTAAGTCACATCCAGGTACATACACTATTTGCAAAAAAAAAACACATTTGTTGATATATTCATAATTACAGATCTGCTATCATTGGAACATTTTATTGAAAAGGACTTTTGGAAATTGCATGAACATTTTAAAGCTTATATGAGACTTTAGCGATTAGCGTTACATCTACTTTAAGAGCCGTTTGAGGTGACTTCAATAACACATGGCTTTTTCTTTTCTCTCTAATCCAGTTTGGCTCTGTCTTGTCTTCTTCGAGAAATAACGTTGTTAATAAATATTTGAGGCTCAGCCTCCTGGATAAGGGAGCTTCGCTTTGCAATGTGAGACCTCCCTGGCTTGTGTAGATAAGTTCCACAAGAGCTCAAGATTGAAACCAGAAAAAAAAGGTCTCCATTGGCTGCCTGGCAAGCGGCGCAACGTGCACAGCTGGGAGACATCTGGCTGTGATGGCTTGTAGCCTAGGCCAGATAGCGATCCCAACAAGGTCATTCTGTGTTTTACAGTATTTTGTATCTGGCCTGACAACAGGCTAACTTCAGCGTGAGGATAAGGAACAGCTGATGCAGCCACGATGAACAAAACTGTGCTTGTGTGCACGTTGTCTAATATACAGAGAGGTGTTGAGGAGATGGGGTTTACATAAATATGACACTTTTGGTCTTGGGTAGTAAATGATGGCCTTTATATATGAACTTTTGAAGTGCAGCAGTTGTGTCAAGATTAAGTGTTATTTAAAAAAAAAAAAAAACAGTTAAGGCAGAATTAGCCAAAATCTCTTCTCTTCTCTGAGTTCTAGTCATTTTATTGGGTGAATAATTAGCTCATAACATGTCGTGGTTTGAAACATTATGGTTGCTCAAGAAAAGTCATGCTTTCAATAAGTAAGCCTTCAATCCAAGGGTGGAGAAAATTGGATGAGTTGGATCTGGAATTGTTCCTAAGTAATTCTTGTGGAGTCAAAGTCTTTCAGCAAAGAAATATATAGATTCCAACTAGACTGCTCTTAAACTTGTGATGACCTACTAGGGCATTTAATGGTGGCCATACACCCCTCAAAATTCAAGCTATGGGCGTATCAGCACCATCCGGAGTGATAAATTTCAATCTGGAAATCCAAGGAGCTGGGGATGGCAAACCAGCCAGCCAACCTGTATTGGGCCTGGGCCCCATCAGTTCAAAAGGGTGGCCCAGGCACACACCAAGCAGGAGGGTTGGCTATACTGCCTTATTGTGGACACTTGTGAGTTCTGTGGATCCCCCTGCAGTGCTGACGGCTTCTACTCTTTCTCCCTCAGACTGCACTGCAGGGGGGTTCGTTCTAGTACCTGTTCCCCCACCCCCCTGCTGTCCAGGCCCCCCGTGTACAAATGAATGGAAACCACCCCAACCTATAACTAGCCTTTGTAGCAAGGAGCACACGCATGCCCAAAAACAAACAAAAATTCTCAGCTCACTTACCAGCCAGTTTTTTATCTTATGTAGCCTTCCAATGCTGCTTACTGTGATGGCTAGCTACAGATGGGGGCAGTGGCGTCTTTTTTGTATCACCGTCGTGTATATTGGTCAGTCACCGCACTGACACCTTCGTAGCCATTGAGCTACATGCTGGGTGCTCAGTGTGCTCCTGTACCTATAAGAAGGGGTGGCTCCCCTTCAGTCCACCTGCCCTCGCCTATCCATCAGAATGCATGTGCCTCCACTGTGGAGACACTTAGAAGTTAGTGTTAGGTACCACAGATGCCATGGTGCCATGACGAGGCTCTGTGGCTTACGCATGTATTTGCAAATGCGTGCGGACTAAACCCCTGCTTTTAACGCATACTGTTAGACAGGTTTAATTGATTGTCTGCGAGCTGGTCGGTAAGTAAGCTTGTTTTTTTTCCCTTGGATTTATCCTTGTCACTTACCAGCCAACCTGCAACAAACTGAACTGACCCTGTCTAACAGCTCTCGTTAAAAACAAAGGGTTTTGTTTGCACACATTTGCAAATATATGCATAAGCTGCAGCGGTCACGTCACTCCAGTTGATTGCAGTCCTAACTCTATAATGTGCACAAATTTGGAAGGCTCTCAAAACTATAGCGTTAGCACTGTAGTACATTGGGGTATTGCCACATGGGTGCTGCAGCTTATGCATATATTTGCAAATGTGTGCCAATAAACCCCATAAACTGTTAGACAGGGTCAATTAGGTTTGTTGCAGGCTTGCTGTTAAGTGAACTGGGAACTGTTCTTGCCTGAACAGTGACTGCAGCCATCAGATGTAGTCACTGTTTGGGTATACTAATGCCTCGTACACATGAGCGGAATGTCCGACAGAAAAAGTCAGACGGAAGCTTTTCATTATATTCCGATCGTGTGTATGCCTCATCGGACTTTTTTTTTTAGAGAATTCTGACGGACCTAGAAATAGAACATGTTCTAAATATTTCCAACGGAACCAATTCCTATCGGGAAAACCGCTCGTCCGTATACTGTTCCGACGGACCAAAAACGATGCATGCTCTGAAGCAAATACGAGACGGAAGCTATTGGCGACTGGCTATTGAACTTCCTTTTTCTAGTCCCGTCATATGTGTTGTATGTCACTGCGTTCTTGACGGTCGGACTTTGGTTGGACTTTGGTTTGACTGTGTGTAGGCAAGACCGCTTGAATGGAATTCTGTCGGAGTTCCGTCGGAGAAACCTTCAGAGTTTATGCCGACGGCAAAACCGGTCCTGTGTACAGGGCATTAGCGTCGTAGGAGTGACTGTCAGAATATAAAGGTGAACAGCAACCATGCTTTTTATTGTGCATGGGGGAATCTACTGAACCCTCTATTCAGTCCGTGGGGAGAAATATTTAATGAGTATGGCTAGCCTAATGTCAGGGCTGGGCTCAGCCCTTTCTTCTCTGAGCTGGCTGCACAGCTGTCGGCTAATTGCCAGCTCCCATCTCTCTCCACAGTTACTCAGCTGTTGATGATATCCTGCTCATCAGTCCTGCCTACTTAAGCTGTCCAGTCCAGAGTATCTCTGCCTTCGCCTTGGTCAACATCACAGAGAAGATCTCCTGCGTTCCTGTTTAAAGACTTGCTTTGCTGACATCCCTTCTGGCTCCAGATCCTGCTTGCTGTTTCACTACGTTGATCCCTGACTTCTGGCTTGGCTGACTATCCGTCCTACTGAACTTTGGCTATGTTTTGACTACGTTTGTTCTTTTTACTTTTTTATTAAACAAGTGTGATTTAACTGTACTTCTGTCTCGGCCTGATTTCATGGTTTCTGACACCTAACAAAGAATGCAGGGGTCAAGAGGTGAACCAAAGTGGCCAAGAGAGTGAACAATCTGGTACAGCTGGGCATGGTAACCAATCAGCTTCTAACTCCTGCTTGTCCAATTAAGCTTTGACAAAAGAAAACCTGGAAGCTGATTGGTTTCTATGCAGAGCTGCACCAGATTTTGCACCCTCCAGTTTTAATAAATCAACCCCAAAGCCAGAAGAGTTTTACTCCAAGAAACCAAAAGCCAACACATTTCGGGGGCCAAGCTGTTCTCCCTTCATAAGGGCTTAGGATACTGTATAGTGACAAGGTCAGGACTCAAAATGATTTTTTAACAATTTTAAAATGAATTTAACGCTGGAGAAAATGTCCCTGGTAGCCAGTGGTTTGAAGGCTGAGTCCTGATTTTGTCACAATTTCCAGGGTGCCTCTTAAAGGTTAACTCATTTTCTAGTTTCTTAAATCTGAAGAACCAGATAGGTATTCTTTGCGCCAATATGTGGTTATTCCACAAAATATCACTGTTTAATTGCAAAAAAAATAAAAAAAATAATGTGCAGAGGAGAAGAGGGTTTCAAATTAATTTTGTAACTCTACTTGAGGGATTAATCCTTACTTTCTGTTTTGTCTGAAGCCCTTCACCTTGACAGAAAATATCTTCTTAAGCAGCATGTCAAATTAGTGATCCTATCGTTGGCGGTAATACCTGCTTCAAAGGCACCATTCCCTTTCTGGCAAAGCACTGCAGCATCTTGTTCGCCAGTGAAGAAGCACCATCGGGAAACACATGACCCCAAACGGGCCACAAAACAGATGGCTTGAAACAGGGTCTATGCACTTCAGTTTTTTTTCCTGTGTGTTTTATTACACAAAACCTATAACAGGTGTTATAGCCAAAATGTTGCTTGTCTTGCTTCTTCACCATGTGCCAGGAATCGGTCATTTATAATCATCTGTTTTACTATAATGTAAGGTCAAGTAATCTATAGGAAAGTAAAACTGCAGAACTACTATAAGCCTTGTCATTTTAGGATATATACTCAGTTTCCATAGCATATAATTATATGCAGACATACGCAAGGCCCTGGCTACAAGATTTTCCCTTTTATTTCTCACACAGAATGAAGGCTGTAAATATCATGCATCTTCCATTTTGTATGCAGGAAATGATCGAAAACACACATGCCATGGAAAACACTTTCTTCTACAGAACTGTAATTGATAAAGCAGACATTTTATTTAAAAGTATATCACAAATCCAGGAAAAATTTGAGTTCCAGTGAAATTTCTGGTATGTATTATCACTGGCAGAACAGACCGGGTCACTTTATTGTTCATGCATGTGAATATGGCAGAAAAATGGGTAACGATCAGATTACTCCTTGAAATTTTGCATATTGCCCTTGAAAAATGGCAGCTGGAATTCAGGGGTAACATCTGTTTGTGAGATCATCTCTTTAACCACTTGACCTCTGGAAGGTTTTACCCCCTTCATGACCAGGGCATTTTTTTACTATTCAGCACTGCGCTACCTTAACTGGCAATTGCGCGGTCAAGTAACACTACCCAAATGAAATTTATATCATTTTTGTCATGTAGATAGAACTTTCTGTTGGTGATATTTGATCACCACTGGGTTTTTACATTTTTTATTATATAAATGAAAAAAAAAAAATTTGAAAAAAACCCAGATTTTTTTCTACTTCTATTATAAAACATATCCAATAAAAAAAAATAATTCTTTCATAAATTTAGGCCAAATTGTATTCTACTACATGTCTTTGGTAAAAAAAAACAATACCAATAATTGCATATTAATTGCATATTAAGTGAAAGTTATGGCGCCTACAAACTATGGTCTATATACAGTACTTGAATTTACACAGCTATAGATTGTATATTATATACTGTATATATGTATATGCAGTGATCAGTGACTTATAGTCGGCCTGTGATAGGGTGGCGGTCAATCTGGCACTAACAGACACTGGCTAGGAGGGTCACTAACTGACAAGGATGTCGCTAGTGACACTAATACAGTGATCAGTGATAATACTGTACGCTGACACTGTACTAATGACACTGGCTGGGAAGAGGTTAACATCTAGGGGCAATCAAGGGTTTAATTGTGTGCCTAACAATGTGTAATGTGTGCTGCTTTTACTTTCGGATCTGGCTGTTTTTTTCCCCTATTTTTCAGGGAGAAGAAACAGCCAGATCGCTGTTCCTATGTACACAGAGGTCTGTATGTTTGTAGACACAGAACACTGCGTGTGATTGGGAACTGATCAGCAGGTTTCATCTGAAACCATTGGGTAAAATCTGCTGCTAAGCTTGTGCCAATCACAGTACGGGTTGGTCAGGGGGCCCGCACATGCTCGCCCCAAACCTGCAAGAAGGCTGGCAAAGTACATGTACGTTACGTGCTAGTACCTGCCACCGCTCAGGAAATGGGATATAACATACTATCCAGATGGTACAAAGTGCCATCTGTTTTACACAGAGTCGCTACATCCCTGATACCTGCTGGCATTGTGCCAATGCTATTGGCACAATGTCACACATCTGGTATTGTCCAAATTTTCAGTCATTTGAGAAGATGTGACAACCACAATCAGACAGCTGACCTCGGTAGACTTGAGCCAGAATCATGCGGCTTGTCTTTTCCACACGACAAAAAGACCTGTATCTAAGTACAATGCTTACCTCACTATTCATCTCTTGAACGCGGCGAAAACCTGCATTCCTCTCCTCTGGAAGCAGACAAATCTGCCAACTGCCCTGTTTCCCCGAATATAAGACCTAGGGTGATTGTCAGTGATGGCTGCAATATAAGCCCTACCCCCCCAAATAAGCCCTAGTTAAAGTCCTTGTAGGTCTTATTTTCAGGGTAGGGCTTATTTTCACTGAAACAGGGTAGGGGTTATTTGGGAGGTAGGGGTTATATTGCAGCCATCACCGACAATCACGCTAGGTCTTATTTTCGGGGAAACAGGGTAGATCTCTATGGTACTCCAAGCCAAATGATATCCTTTACATGGAAGACCTCACTTCTACCCTACACAACTCTGAAGAAAAATTTGGGGGGACATGGACCTTGACTATACTTCACAACTACTGATCCCTACAAACAAGCAATGACCTATGACTTGAGAACATCAACACTATCTAGCTCTTGTTCAGTACATTTTCAGCATCCAATCCCTTATTTTACTACCCCCATGGAGTGACATCCCCTGTCTTATCTACTCTATCCTCTTTCCACATACCCCCTCCTGTTTAATAAAAACTGATCCCCATTCATTTTCCCTATTCCCTAGTTAGTACGTCTTGACAACCCTAAGGGTATGTTGGGTATGGCTGACAAAGTTACTAATACCTGTTGTGATTATATGCCTCACTGGCTTGCTTTCTGAATGTTTAGAGTTTACTGATGGCTTTCATCGTGTACTATATATAAATGTTAACATCTTCTCATTTAACTGTTCAAAGAATGTTAATCTGAACCTGATTGTTATTAGTACTTTGATCCTTTCCCGAAACAGTTTGCTGTTACTATACTTTACCTAGATAGAGTTTGTAACAGATGTTCTTCAGACGTACTAAATAAAGAATTACCAAAAAATTTCCGGTTCTCATCTACAGCAACCATGATCAGGTTATGAAACCACCAATAGATTGTTACGTTGGTGAGCCTAGGATTAACAGATATCACCAGCATAGGAGTGGAGAGGAGACCTCCCAATGGGAACACCTCTTAGGTGACAAGTAACAGAGGGGTAATTTTCCTTCACTTCAGAGATTTCTTCTCACTTCTAGTTGAGTTTTGAGGATAGCAAGTGAGTGGAACACAATGGACCTAATAAGCACAGAGAATGTCAAAGTAGAAGGGAATGCTGCCGCCCCAAGAGCATTCAAACAGCATATCTCAACACAATTTCAAGAGGATCCTATCAATGACCAAATAAAGTCACAGAACTAGATATTCAATCAAATAGATATTTGTAAAAATAGTATACATTTGTATAGCCCTTTTCTTCACTTTCCTGTTATATTGTTTATATACTGTATAACTGTGTAGTCAAGTTGGCTACAAAATTTAACTGCCATGCCCCCCCCCCCCCGCCTGAAGGCTACAAGTGAGTGATAAATGGTGTGTCCAGTAGTTATGTCAGCATGGAGCACTGGAGGGAGAAGCAGCATCTCCAAGAGAAAAGGGGTATTTTAAGACTTCAACTGAGCTTTTATCTTTTTCCACCCACAATCCATCTGCTAGGATTTTTAGTAAGCATCTCTCCTTCCACCCTTTGTGCGACTGGAGGCTCTTAATCTCAACTGTCATGGACAGCTTTGGAACCAGAGTTGCTTCCGATCATGTGACCACTATGTCATCTATAATGGTTGCATGCAGCCTGAAGGCTTCATTGATAAAAAATAAGCCTTCAGCCTGCAGATCATACTGATACAGATGCCCCTACGCTCTGAAGTTGGCAGCATTTATCTAATTAATACTGTAATTGTCACATATAATTTCCATATTAAAAAAATCCATAAATTCATTTAAAAATTAAAATAGTTAAATCCTATGCTAACATCCCCCATCCTATCCTGGTGGGATAGGATGGGGGAAAGATATTGGGGAAATAGTTGAGACCTGGCAAGTGATACTAGGTCAGGTTCAAATGGTCTTCCTCTCGCTCACGCAGAGGTTGTCCCAACTGTTTGTAATTCATAGGTCGTATGGAACGCCCATACAGCTCCATCGATGGAATCGCAAGGAAGATTCTGATTGCCACAACGCTTCAGCAGATCTGTTACATTTCCTCTGGCGCTGCCCCAAGCTGGTTCACCACTGGCACCTAATCATTGACACTATCAATAGGGCATTTTAGGTTAATTTAATAAAGGATCCATTGATGTGTGCATTGGGGTTTTTGGATGAGGAAGTTTTTCCACCTACTGTTAGAATCCCTCTCTCTATATTATTATTTTTGTCACGTAAATGCATTGCATCTAAATGCCTGTCCCCTATCCCACCTACGTTGGAGGAGTGCCAATCACAGATCAATTCTACAAGCCTTAAAGTACACCATATCTTTCAACAAAGGGGAAGGCCTCGCAGATTTGAGAAGTTGTGGGATCCATGGTTGCAAACCCCTGGTTCAGCTCCCCTGACATTAGTGTCTTTATGGATTTTTCAATGCTTGAAGGTGTCACAATGTCACAATGTAGCAGATTCATACTTTTGTACCTGCATCCCCAGATAAGTATGATCGCTTGCACATGCCTAATGGTATACTGGACGATAGGTACGGATGAACCTGGAGACGGGCACAATGTTTGTATGTGCAGGGATGGTGCAATTATTTACCGATGTGCTAATAGTTAAGACATTTAGTATAAAATCTTGTGTTATCTGCTGTACTTTGTGTAAACTTTCGTAAAGCACTGAATAGTACAGAGCAATAGATATGTTTTTTCTTATGAAGAGACTTTATTTTGATTTACTAATCTTATATCTTTAAAAGTATAAAGTATATAAAGATCTGTATATCAGAACTGCTCAGGATTATGATGCTGCTGTCCATTTTACTGTACTTCTATTTTCATTTTGCGTTTTTCTTTTTTGTACGTTTGTTTTTTGTAAGACTTACAAAACATTCAATAATAAAAAAATAAAATAAAAATATTTGATCCAAAAAAAATGGATATAATCAAACTTTTTATTTTATTTTTTTATTTTGTG
The DNA here is from genome assembly GCF_042186555.1 of Aquarana catesbeiana. NCBI lineage: Eukaryota > Metazoa > Chordata > Amphibia > Anura > Ranidae > Aquarana > Aquarana catesbeiana. The sequence goes on from NC_133336.1 coordinate 183,244,717, forward strand.
CATGTGACAGTCCATTAGTAAAAAAAGGTAGGGTTTTTTAAAATCAAAACAGTGTATCAAATGAAATCCTTATATGCCTTAAAATAAAAATTGTGAACAAGGTACGCAATTCATTACAGAGTTATCGCCAAATGAATCAATGCATTATGATGCTGCTAAATGTAGCCTGGGTATCTACATATAAATAACCTCTGGTCACAAAAGGGTTAAAGAAATCATCATGTAAAAGAATGCAATGTTTCAAGACACAACTAAGTCCATTTTTTACTCCTTCATCAATACTTCACTAATCTCAGTCCAAAACCCACATCATTTTACTGACGTTCCCCGGCCGTTTACATGGTAAATGAGCACATATGAGGTCCATTTCCTGCACTGCTGTAACAGACTCTTGTAAAGTGTCAGGTTTTAGCTGGAGCATATAGAATATAAATACCAATGGAAATGCATACAGTTACTAAATTGATTTCTGGGACTACAAAGTTGTAAAACCACCCACAATTCTCTAATGATCTTTTTTTTCAATGTTTTTCTTGTTTGCTTATTTTTATTAAAGATGAACTGCAAGGCAACCAGCTAAATCAATAGCTGAAATACACATACGTGGACCGTTTCACCCACTGAAGGGTTCATATTTCGGTCTAGCCATTTCTAAGATGTACACAACTGCACTATACAGCATATATATATATATATATATATATATATATATATATATATATATATATATATATATATATATATATATATATATATATATATATATATATATATATATACACACACACACAGTATCTCACAAAAGTGAGTACACCCCTTGCATTTTTGTAAATATTTTATTATATCTTTTCATGTGACAACACTGAAGAAATGACACTTTGCTACAATGTAAAGTAGTGAGTGTACAGCTTGTATAACAGTGTAAATTTGCTAACCCTCAAAATAACTCAACACACAGCCATTAATGTCTAAACCGCTGGCAACAAAAGTGAGTACACCCCTAAGTGAAAATGTCCAAATTGGGCCCAATTAGCCATTTTCCCTCCCTCCCTGTCATGTAACCCGTTAGTGTTACAAGGTCTCAGGTGTGAATGGGGTGCAGGTGTGTTAAATTTGGTGTTATCGCTCTCACTCTCTCATACTGGTCACTGGAAGTTCAACATGGCACCTCATGGCAAAGAACTCTCTGAGGATCTGAAAAAAAGAACTGTTGCTCCACATAAAGATGGCCTAGGCTATGAGAAGATTGCCAAGACCCTGAAACTGAGCTGTAGCATGGTGGCCAAGACCATACAGCGGTTTAACAGGACTGGTTCCACTGGCCTTGCCATGATTACCCAAAGAAGTGAGTGCATGTGCTCAGTGTCATATCCAGAGGTTGTCTTTGGGAAATAGACGTATGAGTTCTGCCAGCATTGCTGCAGAGATTGAAGGGGTGGGGGGTCAGCCTGTTAGTGCTCAGACCATACGCCGCACACTGCATCAAACATGGCTGTCATCCCAGAAGGAAGTCTCTTCTAAAGATGATGCACAAGAAAGCCCGCAAACAGTTGGCTGAAGACAAGCAGACTAAGGATATGGATTACTGGAACCATGTCCTGTGGTCTGATGAGACCAAGATAAACTTATTTGGTGATTTGGACCAGAGCACAAAGCTAGGTCCATAAAGACATGTATTAGTGAGTTTGGTGTTGAGGAAGCTGACCGGCCTGCACTGGGATGCCATTAAAGTTCATGTGCGTGTAAAGGCAGGCGTCCCAATACTTTTGGTATAGTGTGTATATACTGTATATATATATATATATATATCCTGTGACATGACTTCAGCAGACTAGTAAACTCACTTCCTGTCTGCATTTTCCTGATACTAGTGCTGCATCTCCCTCTCCGAGTTGCTTTTTTCCCCTATGGTAGACCTTCTTTGACTTCCTGTCTTGACCAGTGGTGCCAGATAGGAAAAGAACTAAAGGAAATCTATCCAATGAGAACACAGGCAGTAACTAAAACAATAACATAAAAATGTTAGAAGGTTTATCAGTTTGTTATAGCTGCCTTTTTCTCAAAACTATAGGCCTATATCACAATGGCGATCCTATCACTAGCAAGAATTTGCCAACACCAGGAGCGCTTGAAAATACACGAAGCATGCATACCTACTTTGTATGTTTTGCTCCTGTACCAGCTACATCTGTAGGGCATCACCTCCTTGCTTCCAAAAACACAGTGTTCCTCCAGCTGGTCAGGTAGTAACACTGGTGGTGACAGTCGTGGTTATAGGAGGTTGGGATTACGGTTCTGCAGTGTTTTTGGCAGTGAGGGAGCATTGTCACCCTGCCAAAGCCAGTGAGGGAAGGGCAGGTATGCATCCTCCCAGGATTTTCTGGTGATCCTAATGAATTCTCACTAGCTACAGGATTGCTAGGCAGATATGGCCCTTATGCCGCGTACACACGAGCGGACTTTACGGCAGACTTTGTCCGGCTACTTTTCTTTTTTTTTTTTTTTTTTCCACTTCAGTGTTTTCTTTTGAGAGACCCTTTTCAACTTGACGTTCAAAACTCGTCCCTTCTCGAGTTCACATCATTGTGGCTTCTTTTCAAAAAAGAATAAACAAACAAGAGCTAGAGACACTGAAGTTCCCTTCTTTAATAATAACCATATAAAAAATTTTCCCGTCCTACCCCACCCACCTATTACCCGCCTTTTCTAAATTAGAAAGGGTCCGGCGTACTTTTCGACGGACTTTACGACGGACTTTCCGAATGAACGGACTTGCCTACACACAATCAACCAAAGTCCGACGCATTAGTACGTGATGACGTAATGAGCAAAACTAAAACAAGGAAGTTCATAGCCAGTAGCCAATAGCTGCCCTAGCGTTGGTTTTTGTCCGTCGGATTAGCATACAGACGAGCGGACTTTTCGCCCGGACTCGAGTCCGTCGGACATATTTGAAACATGAAATCATTTCTAAGTCCGTCAAACTTTTGAGAAAAAAAAGTCCGCTGGAGCCCACACACGATCGAATTGTCTGACGGACTCTGGTCCGCCGGACCAAGTATGCCGGAAAGTCCGCTCGTGTGTACGCGGCATTAGGCTTACCATATATCATACAGCTATACTAAGACCTATGTAATATGAGGACCCACCTAATCTATCAAACCAGTTTCTATCCAATCAGGCAGGCCCTTGCACTACCTACTTGTTGTTAGATGAGGAGGATTGAGGATTGTACAATCAGATTGTTACCATGTATGGTGAATTTTAAAGGAAGAGACAAAGACAGTGATGCAAAGGTATTTTTAACACTTCTTTGCTCTTTCTCAAACTATAAAATGTAGTCACTGTAAAGTGGTTGTATGCATTTGGAGAGAATCCTGAAAAGGGTTACACAATCCCCACCAATCAGCTGTTTTACCAATTAGCCAATCAAACATAACCATGGTCAGTGTCATGACCTGCATGGATTAGAAGTTACCCATATATCTACACCTGGCCAACCTTCCCCAACTCCACATCCCTATATACCCAAAATAAGCACAATACTCCAAAATACAGTCAAAAGACCATAGCGACCTTTTATTATCAAATAACATTAAAAATGAAATAAAAACGAAACATTACACATCAAATGAGGTGGCAGGTCTTTGAAGGTACCATGTAACTAATCCTTGAGTCTGTGGCACCAGTTTGCTAAGTTAATGCCACCATATTCAAAACACTGCTTCAGGAACTATCCTAGCTGACCTCAGACACATACCGGTCTACAACCACCCGGTGAGCTGAACAACCAACTAGAGGACACCATACCGAAGATGGGTACCCACCGTTTTCCCAAAAACACCAGATTTATACCTCCTTTAAAGACCCCAAACCACCAACTTCCACTACGATCCAAATTTAAATTAAAGAGGAAGTAAACTTCCAACTTTGAATTTTACCTATAGACTTACCTATAGGTAGTGTATTTATCTCCTAAATGCTCGCCATTTAGGCGAAAGTTACTGTATATGCAGCCAGTTACATCACTGGAACATGATCTCTGAAGGAACGGCCACTCGTGCCATTTTTTCAGAGCCCTGTGCTGGGAGTCGGAGTCCACGAACCCGGAAGCAAGACGAATGAAGATGAAAGCTGTATTCAGTGATGACATTGCATCGCTAGAAGGCTTCGTTTTCAGGTAAGTTTCACATAATGTGGTAGTATTTAATGCATACTAGCACATTATACCTTTGCCTTGCAAGTAAGAAAAAATAAATAAAACGTGCAGAAGTTTACAACAGCTTTAACATGAACCAACAATATGGGCGGAAGGGAAGTAGATGCATCTGATGAATTATGATCTCCAACTGACTCTTCCTCAATCCTCCCATGCTCCTCACCATCAGCCCAGTTTTCCAACCAATCCAGTAAATGCCATTACTTTCTTTTTTTCTTTTATAAAAAAAAACCCAAAACTGCCTGATTTCCCTTGCACTCAGTCATGTAAAACTCATGTGAAACTTACCTGAAAACGAAGCCTTCCAGCGATGCAATGTCATTGGTGGATACAGCTTTCATCTTCACCCGTCTTGCTTCCGGGTTCGCGGACTTTGGCTCACGGCACAGGGCTCTGAAGAAATGGCACATGCTTAATTCATTTTTTTCTCGTAGCTCCGGGCATGCCTTTAACCGCTTGCCAACCAGTGCACAACGATGTACATCGGCACAGTGGCACGGCTGCGCAAATGGGCGTACCTGTACGTCCTCTTTAAGATGCGGCATTGTGGGCGCGCGCCGTGTTCTCCGTGACCGTGCCTGTGGTCCCGCGGACTCGATGTCCGCCAGTGTCCGCAATCGTGTCACAGAGCGGCAGAACGGAAAGCTGCCTATGTTCTGCCTAGAAACATGACAGAGATCTACTGCTCCCTGTCATTGGGAGCAGTGATCTCTGTCATGTTCTAGTGAGGCAATCCCCCCCACAGTTAGAATCACTCCCCAGGACACACTTAACCCCTTGATCGCCTCCTAGTGTTTAACCCCTTCCCTGCCAGTGTCATTTACACAGTAATCAGTGCATTTTTATAGCACTTATCACTGTATAAATGACAATGGTCCCAAAATAGTGTCAAAAGTGTCCAATGTGTCCACTATAATGT